>NW_026783165.1:0-32911 GCF_031769215.1 Ylistrum balloti | reverse complement strand
AAGGTCACATATTTTTAAATGAGACAGGAAGAGCTCTAAAGGACATGAAAATAACAAGAGTCCAGGGGGGCGCTCGATTCGTAGTCCAGGATCTCGGGGAGATTCGGAACAGCAATCGAATGCTATTTCAGAGTGTTCCGGACATCTTCCGGCTCTCCCCGCGAAATAGGTGGTGTGACCGGGGAGAGTGACGTCAACAAGATGGCTGATGTTGGAAGCATTCTGAAGTGTGCAGATTGCGGGGTGCATTTTTTCTCCCGACAAGCGTTCCTTCAGCACGAGTGTCACAAAGGTACGTTAATTTTATCCTCTGCCGAAGAAAGAAACGCCCAGGAATTATAGTCAATATCTCTGAAATAACATTTAATTGGTTTTTAGCGTATGTTGACGGATTCGTTGACAGGCACGTGCCGTGGGTTAGCAAGTTAGCAGTGTATGTTGCCCACTGTTGGCATAAAAGAACTGATATCAAAATTTTTCTTTCCCGGTAGGCTACAATATTGATAACCGTGCGTCTTAAAACTAAAACACAAATCATACACAGATACACATGTAACGACAGATTTGAAACAAATATGTTCAGAATATTGATACAACGTTAAACAGCTGAGAAATGTTTATATAAAACGGCCGAGTAGTGTTCTCTTATTTTATAGGAGTAAATATTAAATATTTATTACAATCTGTATATATCCAATTTGACCCACTGAAATTAGAAATCATATGAAAATGACTCGCTCACTGTCTTACAGAGGTATATTTTTTTGCAAGGGGGGGGGGGGGGGGTAGGAGTTGTTCTTGCAGACATTTTCCAATTTTTACATAAGTTACTTTTGCGTTTGTATGTTATGATGTCAAAGGGAACCAGACAAATAATCAGTGACCATAAAAAATGATTCTAATATTCTTTAGGGATGATGTTTATGACGTTTTTAGTATGTAGAAATAAATTGATATTACCATCAATAAAAAATTATAAATAAGCGTGGTTTACATTTGTGTAAAGTTTTTTGATATTTGACTTAATTTGGAAATATTTATTAAATAAAACAAGACCTGTTTTCTCTATTACAGCAATGCCAATGACCTTAAACTTTCTTTCTCTTTCAGCCTTGAATTCCATCAAAACTGAAGGGCATGTGACAGAGAATGATCATATCCGAACCATGTTCCAGTGTGAAAAATGTAAGGGATGGTTCTGGGATGAGGAAATATATGCAAAGCATGCATGCCAGCAACTTCATGGTAAAGATATAATATGGTTGTTTTGTGTTACCTCCATATACACCAGCCCTCACTTTGGCAGCCAGGAGCTGCCCTCTCTACCTGTTCAATAATTGATAGTAGATAAATGTTCTGTTCATTGTAAGACAACTTGTATATAGTACAATCTAACATCCGATTCTGGAACTCTGCAAGTATGGATGCGCCGGGTCACTGCAATTGTGGTGTCAGAAATATGTCATGTAATTTTACATGGTGTCATGCTATAGTCTGCCCAGTGAGATGTATTTCTATGTCATAGTTATATAGTGGATAGATATTAAAAATCTTAAAATTAAGGAGGTGGAAAATTAAAATAAACCAGGGCCAGAAAAGGGCCCCCATTGACACTTATCTTCTGATTTAAATTTTTTTCTGTTACAGAATCATCTCAGTCAAATGAAGGTGATGACAGTGCTGCTGAATCAAGCACAAGCTCATCCTCCTGTGGACCCACCTCTACTGCCGGACAAGAAAAAGGTAATTGGACGAAAGCTCAGACCAAACTTCTAATATCTTTATATAAGGAAAATGAGGAGAAGGTGTCAAACGGTCTAATGACCAAAAAATGTCTCTGGCAGAAGATATCAAATTCCTTTAGAGAAAAGACCTACAACTACACACCCGACCAGGTCAGTGGGCGATGGAAGACCATCACTCGTGCATATAAAAGCATCAAAGACCACAATAAAAAGAGTGGGAATTCGAAAAAAAATTATGAATATGAAGAAGACCTTGATGATTTAATGGGAGATTGCCCCACAATTAGTCCTGTTACTATCAGTTCTCAAAAACGAAAGCAGCCTGAAGCTTCAAGCCAAGATGAAGATGACGATGAAATAGTAGATCAAGATCAAGACAGCTCTAGCTCTGAAGCTTCCATCCCTAAAGAAGCAAGCAGGAAAAAAGTAAAGAAATCAAAGTTGTCTGAAGTAATGGACTTACTAAAATTGCATACTCAACAGCAGCAGGAGTTTCGAAAGGAAGAAGCTGCACGCAAGGATAAAATGCACAAAGAAAAAATGGCCTTACTTTCTACACTGGTGCAATCATTGCAGCAAAAAAAATGATTTTGCCAAGAAATGTCAGTTGCATTGTTAAGACAGGTCTGTCATTTTCAGAAAAAATTACGTTCTATGAACATGATGAATGCACTTGATCTAATGTTTTGTTATAATATGTATGTATCTGTTGGCAACATTTATTTTGTACCATACTAAGGAATATGTTATTAGTTTGATTGGTTTCTTATACTCAGTATATGATAAATAAGAGAAAAAAAGTCAGTCTTTGTCCATTTATATTTTATTATGATACCTGGTTGGTATGTATGATTGAAATGTGTTAAAAATGCTCTGTTCTCTTCTTTTTAAACTTGTTAGCTGGCTAATGTTACATTTAAAATTGTTTCAAAATTTCAGAATCCTGCTGCATTTGTATGGAGAATCCAGCAAACTGTGTACTGTTGGACTGTGGCCATCTAGTAACCTGCATGAACTGTGGGGGGATGTAGAAAGGTGCCCAATATGTCGGGCTGAGATAAAGAGGAGAGTTAAGGTGTTCACTTGTTAATCTGAGTCTGATTCCAAAATAGTATTAAAGGTATTACATGTTGCCAAATGGTGCTAGACAGATTTACGTGTATAATTTTTGAAAGGTGGTTATATACCCTGCTTATTTTGCAATATCTTTCCAAGGCCCTGGGCTTTTATATTAGCTGTACGGTTAATTTTGTTTTTATTTTTTGTCAGGAGATCAGACAGCATGTAACATAGTAACAATACTTTTTTTCTGAATCAGAATATTAATATATTTCAGTATAAATAATCAATGCTCGGGTAGATACAGCCACAGAGGAAATGTTGAGCTGATGTGATAAGTTTTCTTTTTTAATTTTACAAGAAATGTTTTGTTACTTTATTTGACTTTTTTTACATGTATACATACTGTTCACTTACAAATGTTGCAATTTTTTTACAATATTTTTTTATCTTTTAATAATGCCATTTTTTGTTTAATACATATACATTACTGTTAACTTGTATGTTATTTGTTTTTTTCATATTAAAACCCAAGTAGGGTAATGATTTTAATGAGTACTTGTGTTTTTTTTTATCTGAACCTATCAAAATTACACATGTATGTTATGTATCTTTCAAAATATCTCAAAGTATTATTGGGTTTATTGGGCTTAACATCCTATCAGCAGCCAAGGTCATTTATTTAAAGGATGGATGCCATTTCAGAACAATCCCTACATTGTGGACATCAAAGCAGCAGTGGTGGCATACCTATTTAACAGTTTCTATTCGAAAACTGCAGTTAAGGGGCACTCCTTCATTTGAATGGCAGAAATATGCATTTATGTTTTAAATTTATACAAGACAAACGTTTTTAATCAAGTCCTTTTAACAATCGGTGATAAAATTAGCATGGAAGTATGCAGAAAAATAATATATCTTGCAAAATACTGTCATATATATGATAATTATTGAGCTATCTAGGCCAAATGGGGAGTCAATTTTCTGGAAAAATACTTTCTATTTCTTTGAAATGAAGGAATGCCTCTTTAAAAAAGAAAAACAACAAAATATTTGGTTTCCTTCTTATGGTCTGTCTTTATATATATTATAACATAGTGTACATATATAAACCTAGAGACTGACATTATAGTTCAGGCATATGAACATAAATTTGACTGACTTTTTTAAATAAAACAAGCTGCAATTTCTTTCATAAAGTAATATAAATGTTTATGGCTGAAAAAAACAGCTATGGCAGATTTCTCACAATGGTGTTTCTTTTGATGATTCCTTCCTAATCAAGTTCATTAAACATGTGATGTGGAGCAGGGTTGATGTTTTGATCATCTCCACCTTCCATGAATTCTTCAACCTCATCATTTGAAAGAAGGCAAATGTTGTGTAAAACACAGCAGGCCATAATGGTATTAACTGCTGTTCTAACTGTATTTGTGTCAAGATTTTGAAGCCGGCGGAATCTTCCTTTGAGGAGACTGAAGGCTCTTTCAATTACAACCCTGTTTGATGAATGCATATAATTGTAGTGTCTCTGTTCCTGTGTGAGATGTCCAGTGTTTTTAAAAGGTGTCATAAGCCATCTGCGTAACGGATATGCAGCATCGCCAATAATATGATTTGGTCCACACAGCTGAAGACCTTCTTCCCATAAATCTGAGTTGCGAAGTACACGTGCATCATGGCATTTCCCAGGAAAGCCAGCAAAGCAATGAATAAAGTTCATATCAGAATCACAAACAGCTTGTAGCTGAATTGAGTGATAGTTCTTGCGGTTAATGTATGATTGAGGGTGTTGCTGTGGTGCTTTTATCTGAATATGTGTCCCATCTAATGCGCCTAATATCCCCGGAAAGCCATTTCTTTTGCTGAAATTATCAACCACATCTTGTGCTTGTTGACCAAATGGCCAACAAATAAATTTTTCCTTGAGATGATTTAGTATGACCTTTATTATTCGTGTTCTGCACATGATCACTGTTGACTCTGACACACCAAAACGATCTGCGATTTTTATTACAGTATCCAGTCCCCCTAAATACCACAAGGTAAGTAGCAACTGTGTCCTAACTGGAACGGACTCTTTCCCACCACTTCCATCTTTTTTTAATTCTGGAAAATCTGCTATACTGTCACAAAGAGTATCTAAAGTTGCTGTTGACATCCGAAACATCCTGCGGAAGTGAGCCTCACTGTATAGAGGGACCACATTATCAGCATACCCATATATCTTGCTTCTTTCAGTTCTGGATCTAGTAATTAACAAAAGAGATGAAAGTTAAAATTTTATTCATTAATTTTTTTTTTTCAATTAGAGAAAAAATAGCCTGTTCTGTACAAGTTACCGACATTGCATATTTACTTTGGGTTTAATTCCATACTTTCAATTCAAAACGTACCGTATGTCTGTTAAACACTATTCATACATACAATAACTAATTTATATTCTGGCCAGTTTGTTCAAAATGTGATTGAAAAATGTTGTTAACTTGTGATTGAAAAAAAAAATGTTAACTGGGGCTAGCCAGTAGCCACTACATATAAGTTACTTGTAAGTAAAAAGTTCGAATATACATATAACAAAAGACTTAAGTTATATGGGTACTAATCAGACTTTCTACATACGGACCAGTGGAGAGAGATGTATCGTTGGTGTTTACGCACTAAACTGAAAGCGATTCTGTAGCTGTGGATAATAAATACGAATTTCATAAAATACAAAATCTTACAATAATGCAGCACATGCATCAACGATGAAAAAATCGTCCTCGTCGTCACTGCTGTCACTGAGATTTTCCATCACTGAGCATACGATTGCCATTGTGCCACTGTCCGCCATTGTGATTTTACTACTTCCTGTGAAAGTGCATTCGATTGACACTGATCCAGAATCTCCCGGGAACACTGTTCCGGAGAGCGAATCGAGCGCACCCCTTGGTCGGATGGTTTTACTGCAGAATTCTTTAAAGTTTTTTGGAAATATTTAGGGATCTTTGTTGTACGTTCTATTAATTATAGCTTTTTAATTGATCAGTTTTCAGTTTCTCAAAGACATGCTGTAATTACTTGCATACCAAAGGGAGATAAACCTCGTCATTTTTTTTAAAAACTGGAGACCTATTTCACTCTTAAATGTAACCTATAACATAGCTTCTAGGGCAATTACACGTAGGATTAAAACAGTGTTAGGAAATATTATTAGTGAGGATCAAACAGGTTTTTTATCGGGGAGATATATCAGTGAAAATATTCGTACAGTGTATGATATCATGCAGTATGCAGAGGAACATAATATTCCAGGTATGTTAATGTTCATTGATTTTGAAAAAAGCTTTTGATTCGTTTCTTGGAATTTTATAGATAAGGTTATGGGGTATTTTAATTTTGGTAACGATATAAGGAAATGGGTAAAAACTTTTCATACTAATGTGAGTGCTTGTATTAACCAAGGTGGTAATATTTCTAAACAAATAAGCATCCAGCGCGGGTGTCGTAAAGGGGACCCTTTTGCCCCCTATATCTTTATTCTCTGTGCAGAAGTTTTAGCAGCAAGGACGAAAAGCAATGGGTATATAAGGGGAATGAATATTGAGAATACAGCAGTCTTAAATGTTCAGTATGCAGATGACACAGGGCTGATATTAGACGGGTCAGATGGATCTTTGAGAGAGTCTATTAGTGAGTTAAATAACTATGCAGCTATATCTGGTCTCAATATTAATACGAGTAAATCACAAGTAGTTTGGATAGGGAGTAGGAGATTTAGTGATACAACATATTTACCAGAACTTAATCTGCAGTGGGGTAAACATAAGTTCTCATTTTTAGGTGTAGACTTTTCCGTAGATCTGAGTGAAATTCCAAAAATGAACTTTGATAAAAAAAACTTGTTAAACTTAAAGCCCTAATTAAAACATAGAGTAGACGGTATCCGACACCAATTGGTAAGGTAAATATGATAAAATCCTTGTTAATTTCACAATTGAATTACCTGTTTATCACTCTACCTAATCCACCAGTCAAATTTATCACTCAATTAAACTCATTGCTTTTTGAATTTTTATGGAATGGTAAATGTCACAGGATTAAGAAAGAAGTTGTCATACAAAATTATATTCATGGAGGACTTAGGATGGTTGATGTGCATGCATTTATCAGTTCTCTCAAGTTAGGCTGGATAAGGAGAACTTTTTATTCCCGTGGGAAATGGGTTCAAATTTTAAAATCAATGATTGACATTCAAAAACTTTACAACTGTGGAAATGAGTATATTCTCTTCTGTGCATCCAACTGCCCTAACTTCTTCTGGCAAGATGTCTTCAAAGCTTGGGACACACTTAACAGTTCTAATTGTACAAGAGCATATTATAGACAAGAATAAGTCTTAAAAACACCATTATGGTATAATAAAAACATCAAGATTAATAATAAGCATGTTTTTTTTACTCCAATTGATTTAAGGCCGGTGTTTTTACAGTCAATGATTTATTAAAAAATGTAGATGCCATGATTTTCCTCTCTCTCTCCAAGAGTTTTCTCGCATCTTTCAAATAAATACCAATTGTTTGATACGTGCAGCTAAACAATATCTTAGAACTAAAGATGCTGTTTTCGAAACTCCATCTTTGCCTGCCATTCCACTCCTCTTGGAAATTTTCTTTGAAAATAAAAAAGGGTCAAAAGACTTCTATAACTGTATCATCCAAACAGCACCACAACCAACTGGAATTGGAAAATGGGATCAGGAATTCAACATTAATAGTGAAAAATGGAAGAAGATATGTGAACTACCTTTCTTAGTCACAAAACATTCTAAACTGCAATGGTTTCAGGTTAGAATTTTACATCATATTTTGGCAACAAACACTTTTCTATATAAAATAAAGTTAGTTGTTAGTCCATTCTTTACATTATGTAACTTTGAACATGAGACTATTGTACACTGTCTATGGGAACGTCAAGAGGTTCAGACTCTACTCCAGAGATTTGAAACTTTATTAGATGTCTTGCATATTCCATTTTCTTATAACAAAGAATCTTTCCTCTTTGGATTATTATCACAAAATTGTAACTATATTGACAATGAAATACTGCTCGTTATCAAGTATTATATTTATAAAACTCGATGTCTTCGCAATTCTCTATGCCTTAATACGCTAATCAACACTATTAAGGATCATCACCTAACACAAAAATACATTTATGATAACAAAAATGAACACACTAAACAACAGTTTGCGACTGGCTGGAGAAAATGGAAACCTATTCTAGAATTTTAATATCAGTTTGTTTTAATAAAAATTCTTCATATTTTCATTTATGTCTATATAACTATAGTTGTGCTGTTGGGATGTATTAATAAGATTTGATATTTGTATATGCTTATATTTGTATAACTTTTTGCCAAGACCTTGACATTACCTGCACTTGTTGTCTACCTAATGCTGTTTGCATTTGTGCAAAACTGAAATACCATGTGCCTCTCTCCCTCCCCCTCTCTCTCTCTTTCATATTCATTTCTGTCTTTCTTCTTTGGTGCGAGTGTGTGTGGTAGATATATGTGGATGATGATATATATTTCTTTATGTACAGTATGAGTAATACTATGTGTATGTGCATGTATGATGATAATGTATACAGGTACATTTTGTATATTAGAAGCAATGATGATAGCATGATGATGATGATGATGATGATGATGCGTTTGAGGATGATATACATGTATAATGATGCATTAAACAATGATGATGGTGATGATATACATGTATAATGAAGCACTATATGTATGATGATGTATGTGCATATATGTATGTATGATGATATGTATGTATGATGATGTAATACATATTTAACGAAGAACTTCATATATGTGTATCTATGTATGATGATGATGGTGATGATGATACACGTATGTATGATGATAATGATATACATGTATGATGTATATATATGAATGATGAAGTAGGTGCATCTATATAATGTATGGATGATGATGATGTAAGTCATGTATGGATGATGATAATGATGTATGTGCATGTATGGATGATGACGACGATGACGATGACGGTGATGATGTATGTGCATGTATGGATGATGATGATGTAATTATGATGATTCCACATGTGTGAATGTGTGTATGGTGGTTGATTTGTATATGTATAAAAATGTTTTTGAAAAATAAAAAATTACAACAAAAAGAAACCAAAATGGCTGGCAGGTGGCGTGGCCATCTTGGATTTTGACCGTTAAATGTTAATGTTGCTAATTCTTAAATTCTGTGAAAAATGTTTAAAAATCATATAATTCTTACCAAATAACAGAAAGAAGGGAAAGATTAAACTTTTAAAGACCAAATAAAAAACAAACAATGGTGGGCGCCAAAATTTCTCTGGGACCTCTTGTTTAGGATATAAAGTTGTACTTGTCCTGAAATACTAATAGACTGAAAAATGTATTGGTTGTATTGGAGTCGGTTGTTCAAGGCTCAATAAGCGATATAAATTGTAACAGCACTGATGTTTCTGAAGATCATGGCGTTGGGACATTCACATTATGCAAATTGTATTTGTATACAGCAGCTGTTCTGTTAAAATATAAGATTAATTGGTGTTTAGATTAATGTTCTTTTGTTAATTTGGATAATTTGTGATATTTGACCATTTTTAGTTAATTGACACTTATCGCCTAGTTTGGCGATTGTTTTGGTTTATCTTATCGACTAGTTGGGCCTCCTCGTGTTTTTGGATAAACAGGTTAGGCAATGGTGGCACCCATAGTTGCGGCGTGCTCGCACAGGATACATTTGTATATGGCATTTAACAAAGATTTCTGGCAGTCTAGTGGCTCACACTCTGTAAGTAAATGGCATTACATGTTATCTATGTTAATGATTGACTGTCATAGTGTAGTCTATGCATATTAGGTTTGATTATGGTCAAAATATTTGTAAACACATGCTATCGATAAACTTTGAATTTCTCGGAATCCAGTGTAATTTTGGTTTCAACAACTTTGGTTACATGGCGTTATGTGTATATAAATACCTTTCATTACGCATTCTAGTCAATTATAGATGATAGTTATAAAATAATGTGAGACATTTAACTGATATTTCATCTTGATATTCTTGAGTTGGTGCATTAATATAGACAGGTTAAGTATTTTGTGTAGGTTTGTGGTATGGCATGGCCGATGATTTGACGCCAATTTGATTTATCGTTTGACAACATTTGTGGATTTTCTGGTGTTAATTTAGTTATATTCCATCGGTTAAAACGATTTGGAAGTCTGGTTTGTGACAATAAGGTAAACTGGTATTGAGCGTCATATCTCCGGTACGTCATACGTATACGGTTTCTATAATTGTACGTCATATGAATTTGTATTGTCATTCCATTTGTAAGTATTTGTTCTGTATTGATTGTAGGTTTTCACCGCATTTTGATTAATACATGGTGACACTTTATGCAGAGTTGTTTGTTCTCAATTCGTACGGCATAACAGCAGCTGATGTGTTTGATTTGTAGCAGTATCAATGATTACTGAAAGTTTCCTGACAATTCCTGTGTTATTTTTATAGTTGACTTGATATCAAGCCCGGGAACAAAGGTTCCTTCCCCTTCTTGTCCATCTATATAAAGATTTTTCCCCCCATCATTGGTTACTTCATATAAATGAGATTTTAATAGGATTCAATGGTTATTTGTATGTGGCAGTCACAGACTTATGGTTATGTCATTATTTTTTTAATCTTAAATCCCCAGTATGTTTTATTTAGAAAGTGCCAAATAGGTATAACCATTAGGTTTGAAAATAATAATAATAAAATTAAATTAAAGAAGTGAGATAGTCAAAGAGATAAAGGTGTACACTTTATCTTGTCTGAGAAGATCTAAAGTTCTTCATTTTAATTATTAATTTCATATGTTTCCTCAATTTTAAAATGGAATTCCATCAGTGTATTGTGATATTGCATTTTTATGATTGAATCAAATTCTTTGGTATTATTATTAACTTCATGTATTACATTTTCCTTAAGTCTTGTCATGGAATTTCATCAATGTATTGTGATGTTGTATTATACTGATTTAATCAACTATAAAAGTTTTCATGTATGAAAACACATATGATCCATAATGGAATAACCAAGTGCTCAAATATTTATGAATGTCAAGACATCTAGTCCTCAATTTTATCATATCTTGCCACGGAATTTAACAATTTTATTGTGTATCATTGAGTTACGCCTATTTAGAATACTTGTTCAAATAAAAATTATTATGACTTTAAGGACTTGAACAAGACTAAACACTAAATGTATGTTTACATTGATTTATGTTTTACTTTTGTTTTGTTTGTTCATTTGTTATTCGGTTTAATTTGCTTGTTGTTAATATTTTTTGTTAATAAAACAATTGTTAATATCCCATGTTTTTCTTCATCACTGTTCATAATTATATATAAATAAACGGGTGGATTTTGCCCGTACACCGGTCAATAAGAGACTGTTAAGATGGAACTACGAAGTCTGTTTCGGGCAATCATCCTTGATATTTCATTGGATGGTGATAAATGTGTTAAATGACGTCATAGTAAAAGTAACAAGTACCAATTGTAATGGGGACCATTACAAATGTCCCCCAAATGATCCCTTCAGCAATAAATGATCACAAAAATCAGACCTGCAGTCATGCCAAACATGGATTACACCATTTTGCTCCTAGTGCCACCTAATACATATATGCCAATTTTCACTAAAATCGGACGATATCTAAAATTTTGGCCAAATTTTGACCACAGATGACCGAATGAAAAATTCAAGTGACCTGCACTCCGCCTCGCATGTATGAATATGTGTGTAAAGTTTTGTTAAATTCCATGCAATAGTTTTTGAGAAACGCGTCGGAAACCTCGCCGGCGGTAGAAAGTGGAAGAAATAAGAGTAATAAAAAAACAAGAACAAACGGAGCAAACTCAATATGTCCCCCACTTCGTTTGGGTGGGGGACATAATAATCGATTGGTTGCCCGCAAGTCTGGATATCCCAGACAGACCAAAATAGGTCGAGTGGCGTTCTTCATAATCCATGTTGTTAGTTTCGCCATTTCTTGAATTACGGGTCCTTGAATCAGAAAGTTGAGAATTGTGCTGTTTTGCTAACTTCCTTTTCAGTTTGTACTTAGAATTATCTCCCTTTTTTACCACTCTTTTGTTATATAGTTGCACCTTGCATGCTTCATGACACTCAAAACATCTTATGTCAACTATCGTGCAAGATTATTATATCATTCCTATCTGATATCAGTTTATACTCAAATATTTGATTCCAGTTTAATTAAATTTATTAGTACACTGTAATGTAATAATTAATACCTAGATTTAAAAACAGATCTTCAGGTTAAATCCATTCAGTATGTCCGTCGTACACGGCTCGTTTATTTTTTATAACATGCTTGGAAAATTTAATCATAATTTCGTTCTTTCAACAAAGTGTAATTCCAAATAGTGGATTTAGTTTAACAATACAGATTAGGTTGACATAGATGTAAAGATAATTGTGTATACATCTAATGTCCATTGATTTGTAATGATAATCGTACACTCGATGTATATTATTTATATGGTTACCTGATACCTTAACATAACTACTAACGATTAGCCTCCCTTTTACATGTAGCTAGCATTGCACATTTCTGGGAACCACATCTTGTATTATCATGGCGGCATTAAAGTGGGCTTGATAGCCAACGATGGAACACGATGAATCTTGTCGTTCCTGTATACAATAGCACTTCAATAGATGCTAATTTTATTTGTCCCCGATTACGGCAACGGGACCACATAGTATACTTATATACATGTAAATGATGTGATTAGTATGATTAGTATAAACTGTTGAATTTCAAGCTGCACATTTTATATTTACTCCATAATTTTTGACACATAGTTTTATTCTGTATTTCCCAATTTTTCACCCTCTCTTGAGGTCTGTGATTATTTACAATGTCAAAACAAATAAAGTTGACTCCATCACAACAATTTGTATAATGTTAACAACAAAAGGCTATTAGAGGTACCTAAAACTCAATGTAATAACTAAAAATTCTTTGGATATATTCAAGGGCGAGGTAGATAGCTCGCGCTTCTGCCGAGAATATTGAGGCGTTGTTCGGCAGCCGGCATCCATAGGTTTCATCTTTTGTAACCATGGCCGCAGCAACCTTATCATTATCTCTGGAACCATCAGTATATAAATGTAGAAATGTTTCATATTTTAACTGTAATTTCGAGAAGGATGAACGGAAGGTGTAACTGTCTGGGTCTGATTTAACCATTTCATCAAGTGAAAAGTGTCCCGGTTGTAGCTAGATAAGTATTTTGCACCAACAGTCAACGTACTGTATATACATATTTTCAGAAATATTTCACAACAACCATCGGAGACAATAGATCAGTTAATAACAAGACTACGACAACAAGAAACTTCCTGTGATTTAACTGATATTTCCGATCAAATCCGCGATGAAGTTATCGAAAAGCGTAATTCACACAATCTCGGACGTAAACTACTAGAAAAAGGAAAATACCTGACTCTTGACCAGTTACAAAACAGTGCCAGAGCTATAGAAAGCCGTGAAAAACAAGCTTTTTGCATTGACATGGTTCGCACAGAAGATGAAAAGTGCTGGAATTAAGGGTCAGTGCTAGAAAAGTGCTGGAATTTGGGGTCAGTGCTGGAATTTCCTCACAAGTACTTGAAAAGTCCTGGAATTCATTTTTACTTGTTGTAGTTCTCTTATCTTTTTAGATTAGAAAGATAAAACATCGTTAGAAATATAAATTGAAAAATATAGATCGTCGTCAGGTATATTGCTCTTTCCGGGTCCGTAGTGGTTTTCATTTTTAGAATAGCAGTCACCTAGGCGCATTACATTTGTGACAATCCGAAACTTACAAACATCTAGAAGATCTGCATAACGCATGCGCAAGTAACGTCATCATGACTTCCCACAATTGTGTTTATAATTATCTGTGGGAGCGGAAGTACACTTGGGTGAATGCTGTCTCAAGTAATAGACACAAGGCGTGGTGTTCAGTTTGTAAAAAAGAGATTGTGATCGGCACGATGGGGGAAAGCGCCCTTAAATCACAACAATAATCAGACAAACATTTAAAGGTGCAACGGATGGTTGAATCAACACAGAAAATGTTTAAGCCAATGAAGCAGGAGACAAAAGAAGCAGAATCCGAAAACCTCGTGGATTTAAATATCCCACCACCGCCGTCAGTACCACTGGTACATGCGCCTATTTCGTCGTCATTGAAATCGGAAATTCTGCGGACGATTCAAACGGTGGTGAATCACGCTTCTTATAAATCAAACGAAAACGTTTCAAAACAATGTTTCCAGATAGCGCTATTGCAAAAAACTTCACATGTGGGGAAAGGAAAACTGCACACATGTGCGCGTTTGGTATTGCAGAATACATTAACACGATGTTAGCACAAGAAATATCATCATAATATTTCATTTTATTTGATGAGAGCTTAATCTCCGATCAAAACAAATGGATATTCATATTCGATTTTGGGACACCAACAATCAGCTGGTAAAGACAATGTACTTCAATTTTCAGTTCTTAGGCCAGCTGAAGACATGATGAATCATTTCGTGAATAGGAACTCAATATGAAGAACATGATTCAGGTTTGTCTAATGTTTCAAATGATGAATTAATAAGTGTTCACTATGTACTTTATAACAATAAAACTGGTGGCAGTTTTTCCATCCAAAGAGAGTGTCAAAGGGCCTTGAAAGTCTGGTCTAATATTAAGGTCTTTGTAAAGAAAGTGGAATCCGGAGAAGTGGCTAAACCTGAAAATAAATCATTTCAAGTTGTTGCTTCATCTGTGAAAGACAAACTGATCACTGCTTAACTTGAATTTTCCCAACACATCGCACTTGAAATTCAGCCATTCCTGGGACATTATCAAAGAGATAACCCGATGGTGAAAACACTCTTGATGAATGTGGTGAAACCTGATATCTTCGGTGCCACAAAACTCGCAAGTATTGACTGAAAAGATGACAAAAAGTTGAGATAGGCTTTGGTGCTGCGAAGGCTCTAAGGGAGGCACAAAATAATAAGGGAAGTGACAAGATCAGTGATTGACAAGTGTTAGAATTCCGAATTAAGTGCGGAAAGTGTGTATGCAGTTTAGTTACAAAACTGTTGGAAAAGAGCCCCCTTCACTACTCTATGACAAAGCAAATGTCTTGCCTGAATCCAACACAAATGGCAAATGATCCAGTCAATTCTATCAGCTATCTGAAGAAGCTGTTCCTGTCACTGTGCAGAAAAAATCGTATCACTGAGAGGGAAAGTGATAGCTGCCTAAACCAGCACAAAGTATTTCTTGATACTATTCCTGTCATTGGAAAGAAGGTGTTTGAAACATTTGATCCGTATTCCTCTAGGCCAGATCAATTCCTTGCATTTCATTTAAACAAAACGGTGTACAAGGGACTGGTTTTAAGCCATGGTCAAGCAACAGTCGAGAGAGGATTTTCCATCAACAAAAAGCTTGAAGTGGAAAACATGAATGAACAGACAATTGTGGCACAAAGACTCCTCTGTGATTTTGTGAACAGTTATGGTGATTTTTAAAGTTCCTATCACAAAGGATCTCTTGACCAGTGCCAAGAATGCTAGACACAAATATGCTAGATATCTTGAGCAAGAGAAAGAAAGGACAAGCACAGCGGAACAGAAAAGAAGAAGGAAATGTCTGGAAGAATAAATTGACAGTTTGTGGAAAAATTGAAACAAAATAAATAAGACCATAAGTCATTATTGCAATCTGACAGTTATGCATTGAAGGCAGAAAAAGAAGGCAATTTATCTGACATTGCGCACTCCAACAGTCTTTGAGAAAAGGCAAAGGAAAAGGCAGTGTAATGATATTTGGTATTATTATATAAATTCCGGATATTTGGTCCGTATTCCTGAAATTGTATATCCGTCAATCCGTCTCTATTATTAGTCGATTGAGCACATGTTGTTGAATGATGATTGTCGCCATCTTGAGACTGCTTGAGTTTTCTATAAACTAAGAAGTTTATTCATATATGTCTGACTCATATGTGATCATTACATGGTGTCAGGAAGATGGAACACAAACTACCGTCGCCGAAATACCTCTCTTTTGAAGGAAATGTGTCGGAGAATTGGAGAAGATGGCTACAACAGTACAGGCTATATATGACTGCCACTGCAGGGGACGAACTCGACGAGAAAAAACAATGTGCTACGTTTTTAACTCTGGCAGGTGAGACAGCAGTTGAGATTTTCAATACGATGACATTTGATGATGCTGATAAGGACAAGATTGAACCTTTGATAAAAAAATTTACTAACTATTGTTCAGCTAAAAAAAACGTAACCTACGAAAGACACGTGTTCAATAGGAGATCACAAAAACCCGATGAAACATTTGATGAATATCTGACTGATTTGAGAATATTACAAAAGAATTGTGAATTTGGTAACTTAACAGATGGTGTGTTGAGAGACAGAATTGTTGAAGGGATTAGAAGCGACACACTTAGAGCTACGTTACTGAGAGAAAGTGATCTGAGTTTAGATAAATGCATCGAACTATGCAAGACTTCATCGATGACAGATCATCATATGAAGTCATTAGCAACTAGTCAACAGCAAGATGTTGATTATGTGAGGTCAAAACATTTAAGGGATAAGCGAGGATGGACTCGGAACGTAAACAAACCACATTCAGATAGTCAGAAAACAAAAACAAACACCACGTGTTCAGCCTGTGCCTTAGTACATAGAGGGGATTTCTGTCCAGCAAAAGGTCAAACCTGTAGGAAAGGTGGAAAAAAGAACCACTTCGCGAAAGCCTGTAGATCAAAACAGAAACCACAGAAAGTACATACCGTAAACAATGAAGCAAATAACTTTACCGAACATGATCTATTTATAGATTCAGTTGAATGTGGAGAATCCAAGACATGGATAGCACCGTTAGAAGTCCAAGGAACCCTAATTCCATTAAAAATCGACACAGTGTCCGATGTAAATATAATACCCAAGAAAGACTTTGACAAGCTGAGAAATAAGCCGAAAATACATGAAACGAAAGTGAAACTAAGAGCATACAATGCAGGACCCATTGAGGTTATAGGACAGTGTGTTTGTCGAGTAATACACAAGAATAGACAGTACAATGTATTGTTCATGATATGTCCACAAGAAGTAAAACCGATCATAGGTAGAAAAAGTAGTGAAATGATGGGACTAGTACAATTAGTGCTGGCAGTAAACAAAGAACAGAATTCAAAGAGCATTGAAAGGCCTAAATCGAAAGTGAAAGTAGAACATCTCAACAATAAAAAGTTGAAAGTGAATATTCTGATGTCTTCAAAGGATTAGGTTGTCTCTCTGGAAAAGTGTCAATCAAAATTGATGCTAACGCAGAACCAATTATCGAAGCGTGTCGTAAAATTCCATTCGCGCAATATGATCTAGTAAAAAAAGAACTCGAGAAGATGCTTCAGATGGAAGTTATAGAAAAAGTTGAAAAACCTACTGAATGGGTTAACGCGCTAGTAATTGTGCCAAAATCAAATGGAAAACTAAGACTTTGCCTTGATCCGAGAAACTTGAACCGATATATCAGACGGGAGCACTTTAAACTTCCTACTAGAGAGGAAATCATGTCAAAGTTTGCAGGAGCAAAATTTTTCTCAAACTTAGATGCATCAAGTGGGTTCTGGCAGCTCCAACTAGATGAAGATAGCTCAGATTTGTGTACATTTATAACTCCATTTGGACGTTACAGATTTAAAAGGTTACCATTTGGGATTTCGTGTGCACCGGAGATGTATCACAGGATAATTCACACATTATTTGAGAATGTCCCAGGTGTAGATACCTCAATGGAAGACATCATAATTTGGGGATCAACGGTTGAGGAACATGATGCTAGAGTCAGGCAAGTTCTGGATATAGCGCGAGAATCGAATCTTAGACTCAACAGTGACAAGACTGTTATTGGAGTACAAGAACTTACCTTCCTTGGTGACATTATAACATCAGAAGGAATTAAACCGGATGACAAAAAAGTCACGGCAATAAACCAGATGAAAAGACCTGAGGATAAGAAATCATTACAAAGATTTCTAGGTATGGTTAATTATTTAGCCAGATTCCTACCTGATCTATCCAGCAAAGCAGAGCCACTTCGTAAATTGTTAGTGAAAGAGAATGCATGGATTTGGGATAAGCCCCAAGAGAAAGCCTTTCAAGAACTTAAGATATTAGTGTCTAATGAACCTGTGCTTAAATTCTATGATCCTAAGAGAGAAATCAAGGTATCTGCTGATGCGAGCCAGACAGGGTTGGGAGCCGTATTACTTCAGAATTATGACAACGAATGGCTACCTGTAGCTTATGCTTCAAGGACAGTCACAGAATGCGAAAGTCGATACGCGCCAACAGAACGTGAAGCCTTAGCCTTGACATTTGCTTGCGAGCGTTTCCATCAGTACATCTATGGTACAAAATTCCAAGCGGAAACGGATCACAAACCGTTGGTTGCGATATTTGCCAAATCGTTTAATGAATGTCCTCCTAGGATACAGAGAATGAGATTGAGGCTACAAATGTACGACTTCAAGTTAGCTCACACCCCAGGAAAACTTATGTACACAGCAGATACACTTTCTAGAGCATCCTTAGAAACAGCGGATACACAGAAAACTCTAACTGAGGAAGTAGAAATGTATGTCAACTGTATTTATAATACATTACCGGTTAGTGAAACAAAAAAGGATCAAATGTATGAAGCTACACAGCAAGATGAAACACTACAGAGAGTGGTTAATTCAATAGTGAAAGGATGGCCAGATGATCGTAGTAAGTGTACGCCAGATGTAGTTCCGTATTGGAATTTCAGAAATGAACTCACTGTCATTAATGGACTAGTATTTAAAGGAACTAGACTAGTCATTCCAGCTAAGCTACGGAAGGAAATGCTGACAAAAATACACCATGGACATCTTGGAAGAGAAAAATGTAAGAAACGTGCTCGTGAACTTTTATTTTGGCCTAACATGAATGCAGAGATAAACGAAATGGTGGATAACTGTGATGTTTGTCAGAGATTCGCGATGAAACAGCAAGCTGAACCGTTACAACCTACTCCAGTGTGCAAATCGTCATGGGAACGCGTATCAACAGATTTGTTCTCATTAGGAGGGAAAGATTACATTGTAACTTGTGATAGTTTCTCAAACTACCCAGAAGTTTTGTTATTGCCAAACCAAACAGCGTTTGCGGTTATCAATGCGTTAAAAAGTATATTTTCACGTCATGGTGTACCACGGATTCTTACAAGTGATAATGGACCGTGTTACAGCTGTCGAGAATTTAAAGACTTTGCGAGAGAATGGGACATTAAACACATAACCAGTAGTCCAAAATTCCCACAGTCTAATGGACTTGCAGAGAGAACTGTACAAACAATAAAGAACATGATGAAAAAATGTAAGGAGAGTAACCAAGATATCCATATGGCACTCTTAGCATACCGTACAACACCTTTAGGAAATGGCCGTTCACCCGCAGAGATGCTACTGGGGAGATGTCTAAAAACAAATCTACCTAACTACATAGAGAAATCAAGAATTGAGAAGGCTGACAACAATTCTACTGAAATCATGAAATGGCGTGAAAATGAAAAACAGAAGCAGAAACACTATTATGATCAGAGAAATCATGTTAAATCGCATGTCAATCTTGCACCCGGTGACAAGGTTCGAATCCAGGAGCAAAACGCCTGGTCAACAGATCGCGCAACAGTTGTGAATGAATTAGGTCCTAGATCTTATCTAATTCGTAGAAATCGTAAACATCTCAAGTTAATTCCTGATGATGAAGAGTGGCCCAAGACTGGGAACAATGTTCTGGAACCCATTCCTGATGATGTGCCTGATCAGACCAATGTTTCTGATACAGATGTGGAACCAAAAACTAGTAGATGTGGAAGAACTGTTAAAAGGCCACAGAGATTAATTGAACAGTGTTAAATATGATAGATGATCTTAGTTATTGAACTGTTTAAATGTGAAAGTTAAAAGTTTGATTCTTTTCATATGGACTTAAAAGTAAAAGTTCTAGAGTTTTAAAATAATACATTATATTACACATTATTAGTTAAAGAATGATGACACTCAAAGACTGGTTAAATTCAAATATTTCTTTATTGATATTTACATATATAAATTCAGAAATTTAACATATTTGTCATTAACTAATTAATACAAATGAAAATTTAGATATTTTATCTTGGTGAAGGGATGTAACGATATTTGGTATTATTATATAAATTCCGGATATTTGGTCCGTATTCCTGAAATTGTATATCCGTCAATCCGTCTCTATTATTAGTCGATTGAGCACATGTTGTTGAATGATGATTGTCGCCATCTTGAGACTGCTTGAGTTTTCTATAAACTAAGAAGTTTATTCATATATGTCTGACTCATATGTGATCATTACAGGCAGAACAGGAGAAATCACTTCATTAGGAAATTGCTACCAAAAACAGAATCGTTAAAAGGCTGCTAAGCTGTTGAATGTTCTGATGAATAAAATTAGTTGAGCAGTAGTTATGTATTGATTTTTTTTTTGCTGTTGATTTTTTAATTACAGTAAAGTTTAAAAAGAACAGATTTACCTCTATTTCCAGCATGCTTGTTGAAAAAATGAAAAATTGCAAAAAATCCTGGAAAAGTGCTGAAAAATATGTTTGAACCATGATTGAGGGTATACCGACTACAAAACCTGCAGAGGAAGATCTCTTAACCTGATCGGCAGACCGGAAACCGGGAATGCTATCGCTCTGGCGGCACAACCCACTTGCAAAATTCTAGTTGTTGTTTTGCAAAGGAGAAGGAGTGTCACTAGACGAAGTAACAAAGGAAAGACAAAATTTTACACAAGTTCCTGATTAAGTCCTCCGCTATCTCTCGCTTAAGTCCCTACTCCCATTACAGGCCAGCACTGCCTTGTCTGCTTCCTAGCCCTAGTCTCCAATTTTCCCCATTATTCCCTCCTTCGCTATTGTCTTAGTATTAAAAATACCCAAACACTTCAATTCTAGCCAAGCCCTGATTGGATAATAATAACCAAACCCATGAGAAATCTCGTACTTGCCTGATACCTTTTGTACCTTAAATTTCTGCACTAAATTATAGTTCTATTACCTATTTTGTTACATTACATCATTTATTTTTTTAAATATAGCTCCTAGCAAGGAGCATTTTTGTTTAAAATTATCTCCTGCTATTTATTTGTGATTACAGCCGGAATAATGTTGTATCTATAAAATTGCATTGTGTCTTTTATTGTTCTTGGAACCCCTGCATCATTATGTAGGGCGAGTGTGTATTTAGGTTATTGGTTTATTGGATACATTGCTTTATGTATCATGCTGTTATAATATGTCATTAGGGTAAAACACACAGCGATCCAAAAGAGAATAACATTAAACAAACCAAAAGGTAAAAGACTAATGCCTAAAATCTTCAATGGGTATATTAACACAATGGACACATTGGCAAAAAGTGTAAATATAAGAAGAAAAATGTGCAATATCAAGGTGTAGACACTGATGATGATGAAGATTTTGGATTGTTCGGTCTATTTGAATTGGACCTCAGAGTGTCAAACCGCCTTCCAGACGTGCAATGACCTATTGACCAGTGAATGCGTGCTTGTACACTATGATCCAGGCAAGACTGTACGATTGGCTTGTGACGCATCAGCATACGGCTTAGGAGCGGTTTTCTCCCATGTGTCGGAGGAGGGAGAGAAATTGCATTTGCTTCGAGGACGCTGTCACCAAGTGAAAGGAACTATGCCCAAATAGAGAAGGAGGCATCGAGTTTGATATTTGGTGTGAAGAAGTTTCATAAATATTTGTACGGTCGACACTTCACATCAGTCACTGATCACAAGCCACTGACTTGGATACTAGGACCAAAGACTGGAGTACCTACATTGGCGGTGGCAAAAATGCAACGCTGGGCCTTAATGCTATCGGCCTATCAGTATGATATTGCATATTGTAAAGGTGAAGAACACGCTAACGCTGATGTGTTTTCCCGTCTACCGATAGGGTCCGACAGTAAGTCTGAGGAGGCAGATATTTACCATTTCACACAACTTGACGAACTACCCTTGAGATCTGAGGACATCCAAGAAGAAACAAGGAAGGACCCAGTTCTTTCTAAAGTCCTGAGATATACATTAAATGGGTGGCCTAATTACGTGGCTGAAGCTAATCTCCAACCATACTTCCAGTGCCCAGAACACCTATCAACCGAACAAGGATATACATTATGGGGTCTGCGCGTGGTCATACCTCCTGCTTTATGCGAACGACTTCTGAATGACCTTCATGAACAGCATGTTGGAATGTGTGCTATGAAAGCACTAGCCAGAAGCTATCTTTAGTGGCCTAATCTCGATAAGGAAATTGAGAGTTTGGTCAATGCCTATAGTGTGTGTCAAAGTTCATGTAGCACAACACCTGTAGCACAACTTTTTTCATGGAGCTGGCCAGCGCGAGTGTGGCAAAGGTCACACATTGACTTCGCGGAGAAGGACAAACAGCATTTCATGGTTGTTATAGATAGCCATTCGAAGTGGTTGGAAGTGTTTCACATGACTTCCACAACCTCAAATAGGACAATTGAGGTCTTGCGGTGGTTATTCGCGTCATATGGTCTCCCCGAGGAGATTGTATCAGATAATGGACCCCAGTTCATTTTTAGTGAATTTGAACAGTTCATGGTTAATAAAGGAGAGAAACCTACTGTTGTACCTCCGTACCATCCCGCATCGAATGGTGCAGCGGAGCGGCCTGTGCAAATCCTTAAGCGAGCACTCCTGAAACAGGTTTTAAACGGTGATGGACAGTATTCCATGCGGTATTGTCCTGAAACAACTCAGCGAATTAAAAACAAACAAAAATGCTATAATTTGATTTTCACGAGATTCAGTTTCCCTTCAATATTCATACCTGTTCGAATTCTTCTGGTCTTATATCTTATGAACTCATTTTCGTTCCTGGGTGAAAAGTTCATTAAGCGTTCATAATAGATAATGATAATGATAATAGTGTACTAAAATACAATTTTAAAATGTAGATAAATCATTAAATTGCCTGAAATATCTTCTTGGGTTTCATTCCGCCATAAGAGTAAATATAGTTGCTTCATCGTGATATTGCAAAAATGGTTTCTGTTGGTGTATCTTTTTTTAAGCTCACCTGCCCGAAGGGCAAGTGAGCTTATGTCATGGCGCGGCGTCCGTCCGTCAACTTTTTTCTATAAATCGCTACTAGTCATGAACCAAATTTGGTCAGAAGCATTCCTGGGGGAAGGGGATCAAATTTTGTATAAACCGTGGGTCTGGGCCCCCTGGGTTCAGATGGGCGTTGCCCATTCGGTGAAATTAGTGAATTCTCTAAATTTCTTCTTCTTCCGCAGGAATTTTAGGATAAGGTCTAAATTTTGTCTGCACCATGCTCTGCTGAAGGGTAATACATGTTATAGAAACCGTGGGCCTGGGACCCCTGTGCCAAGAGGGGCGGGGCCCAATTGGGGAAATTGAGTAAATACATTAAAATTACCACTTCTTCGAAAGAAGTTACAGGATGTTGTCCAAAATTGGTCTTGAGCATCCTCCAGAAAAGTGAAATAAATTTTGTATACTGTGGGTCTGGCCAGGCCCCCTGGGGCTGAGGGGCGTGGCCCATTATGTGAAATTTAGTAAATTCTTTAAAAAATTTTCTTGTCCTGAAGGAGTACTAGGATAGGTGAGCGCTACAGGAAGAAGCCGGTGTTTATCTTTTATTGACAATATAACACATTTTGCGGGGTAAACATTTATTGAACTGTAAAGAAACTATAAACTCATTTCAAGCATTGGGTAGTTCTACATACATGTACATGTATACAATTTATATATATTCAGTTCTCATCCTTTGTATCCATAATGTTACATTCCAGCCACTTCTTTGAAAAAAATACCAGATTTGATAAATATTATCAAAATATGACGCTGCTTGGATACTTATTAATTATTACATAATTGATTCATGAAGATTGTTAACTCATCAGAACATTCCTGCGAATGCATGGTATAAATATTAGTCACCATTTTAAGTTAACCTATTAATTGATAAATACGTGTACTAGTTTATATTGTACGTATAGTAACGGGGAATGCTATTTAATTGCAATGATATCAACAAACAAAAATGAAATTGTATATAAAAATAATTCTAGCTTACAACACATGTAGCCTTTCATGGCATAAGTGCTGTCTGTCTACTATAAACATTGTGTTTAACTCCTTAATCCTGATCACTATCAGTATCAGAGTCATTGGCGCCGTGAGGCAAGTCATGATAAAATTTGTGGTAGCGGTGCGGAATGGCACTGGCATTGCACAACGCATTCAGGTCCTTGGATTTGGCGTCGGTTATGCGAACTGGATTGGTGTAGCACAGTTTAAGAGGAAAGTCTTGAACTCTTTGCCTCCTAAACAGATCTATTTCTATATATTCAGTGTCACCGTGGTGATACTTTATAAACAAAGAGTTTGGGGATGTTTTACAAACATAGAATTCTCTGATATTCCCCCAACGTACCTTACAACCAAATGTATCACATGTGAGATTTTTTTAAATTATTTGCAAATACTTTATAATCAAACACATCATTCTGTGACAATTCATAGACGTTGTACTTTTCTTTTGATTTTCGAGCATTGCGCACTAATGAGAAATATTGCTCAGGAACGAAAATAGACAAGTGCTTCTTTGCATTTTCAATAACGGCATGTACACTGTCATTTTCATTTTGGGTGTGACCTTTTTCAAGAAAAACATGTCTGATCCTAGTTAAGGGTGTTTCACGAATGGTTTTTATATATGATGATACAATGGCTTTGTTTATATTCTGACCAACACAATTGTCAGAATAAAACAACATCAGTGATTTCATTCTGGGCTAATTGACCTAAAAACTTTGTAACACAGCTAGAAACTTCATTAGCACCCCTTTTTGCAATTGTTTCATCCCACATGAAACAAGAGACACCTGAGCTTTTAAAATCATAAAAACTGAGATTGTACACGGACGGTTTACGTCTGTAATAAAACAGTGTATTTTCCCATTTCGGGCAAGGAAGTATCTGTTCTAAGTCGAACCATGCAGCAGTAAAAGAGGGATCTGATTTTGCTTTCGCCTTTTGTGTTTCTTTTATGTCTCTTGCAACTTGTTTTTGTTGAATGTGTTCAGTGTATGTTGCTTCCAGTGCTTCTCTTTCAATAGGTGTACTGTTCTTATATTTTTCACACAATTCACAGAGATCTTTCTTAGGCATGTGAAAGGATACATTCAGTCGGTAAACATGTTCTTTCCCATGAAATGTGTTGTTCTTTTTGCATTCATCAACATAAAGGTTATACATTTTTTTAACATTGAGCTCGGGAGAAAGGTATTGTTTGGATGACGTTTTCCGACAATAGTCACTAGGAATCTTTGGGAATCTGTCAATATGGGATTTGATGTTAGCTTTTATGTTTGAATCTGTGTTTGTGACTCGTATGCTTACCTCTACCATCAGATTTTGGAAAACCGAAAGCATCGTGCTGGTGCAGAACAGTGTGGACAACTTTCTCCGATACTGAGAGGGTGTTTAAGAACATAGTTTTGCAAACTTAAATATTTTCCTGACCATTATCAAAAAAATACTGGATAGTGCTATTTCTCCTACATGATTTTGTTGTTTTCTGCTTGCATGCTATTTTGCTAACATTTTTCAGAATGTAATCTTTTTGCCTGTCATAATTGTCAATTTTCCAAAAAATATCAAACAATATTCGACGCTATTCATCATTGACTTTAGTTGAACATTTATACCGACAACCCTGACCGCATGAGGGTTTCATTGCTCTCCTTTTTATGAGTTTTCCTCGTTTGCTTCTGTATTCCTCACCCAAATTTCCTCAACGTCTTCGAACAGTTTCCTTCCATTCTGTAACGTTCTTCTTTCCTTTTCTAGCTCTCAGTCCTAGTTCATCTGATTGTTCATTTTCAATACATGTAGTTGGAGTAATCTCCTCAGTGTCACTGTCGGTAAGTGTGGAACAGACGTCATCCATTACAAGGTCAGGAAAAATATTTTCTGCATCTACTTCAATGGGATTTGTTTCCATACTTAAATCATTTGGGAATGTTTGGATCTGGCTTTCCTCTGTACAAAAGGAAATATCTGGAACTTCAAGAACAATTTCTTCACTTTCGGTCTCGTCAACATCAGGAACCTCTAATAAGACCCCCAACGACTGAAGAATTTCATCCTCTTCCGCAAGCGTTGTTTCTAACTTGGAGAGTTCATTTTCTTCTGCAATTTTATTCTTTATATTTATAAGGGGTTCCTATCTTCGGAGTCATAATGATTTTTCCCAGACGTTTTATATCTAGACAGTGGAAGTTCATCGTCAGAGCTATCAGTTTCACACATTTTTATGATTTACTACATGCTTGAGAATCTTACAGTTCTGAAGTTTTATCAAATCATTCAATCTGCTGAGTCTGTCCAAATCTTTCAATGTGTGGGTTACCCAAAAGTTTCGCAGATCCCTTGAAATAAGCGGCTGCATAAAAAAAGTTTGGATAAACGGTTAATGATTGGATGTAATTTGCCTGCACAATGGTAAGCTGGAAATCCAGGTCGCTTAACTTCTCTTTCAATGTTTTGCATTTGTGGCAATCCATTAACATCTGAAAGGATAAATGTGTATTATTACTCTTTGATTATTAAAATGCATACTTTTAAATTGAATACTCTATGTCAATTGGCAAGTGTCAGTTCAAGGTAAAGAAATTTCAAACTTTCAATAATTTAATAAATAATCAGCACAGTAATGCTGCATAGGCTTACTGACAGGTAATATTGATTTATTGATGATTCCCAATGAGGCTGATGCAAAAGGGCTTGGGTTATAATGCAAATACTGGGCTTATTGCCAGAAATGGCTTGATACAAGACTCGGATAGATATAGCAATATCATGGAACTTTGTCAGGTAAGTGTAGGCTAATAACTGGAATATGAGTGGGCTTATTGAAAGACGTGTAATGCTCTGCAGGAAGGGCGTAAGAATTGTTCCAGTTGGCACCATTGCCTGTAAACTATTTTTACTCTACAATGCTATTTTTTTCATAAATAGGTAGAGGTGATTGAAAATGGGGCCTCTGCAAGGGCCCCGCATGGTGACTATCAATATCAGTCTCATAAATCGTAAATCCCCATCTTCCTCCTTATTGTACAAAATTCTGACATCCCAATTTTCATCAAAATTGGGTTGAAAGTAATTTTTACCCAATAATAACTCCACACATAAAGCAAAAGGGCATAACTTCTTGTATCCCCTATGTACCAAATCTCATCATGTGAGACAATGATTGCATTGCAACTGATTTCATATTTTAAGTAACCTTGACCTTAGACATTTAAAGTTGCAAAACATTTCCAATGATGCACTTTCAATGAAGAATCTTTGTGTGAAGTTTGATTTGATTGGCCCAATTAAGAGAAATCAATTTAATATGTGGTGACTGATTTTTTATTCAGAGTAACAGTGACCTTGACCATTGACCTTTACAGCTGGAAAAGATTTGAAAGCGAACACTTTCCATAAGGAATCTATGTATGAAGTTTGAGTTTGATTGGCCTTAAGAAACGCAAGTTATTACACAGTGACCGTTTGTTCAAAAAGCCTTCCTAACTAGGAACTTTTTTTTCAATGGGAAAATTTCTAGGTACACAAGACATTTTTAGAATTTGTTGAGGCTTTGTTCATGGCATAATTTGAGCAAAATGGAAATATTTTTACTATATCATCTCATTTTTAGTGATGCTAGTTGGATTATTTTACAAAAAATTGTAAATATATGTTAGAAAAAGTCTAAATATTGCTGCAACTGGAAGCCTTTATATTGATACTCTAAACTCGCGTATTGATCTTTTCTATAATACACACCTTTTTCTACATAAAATCATTTGATCATAATCTTTTATCAAATGATAAGCATTTAGGATTACCCAAGACAATTTCACAGCAATAACTAGTTATTAAAATGTACTTACATTGTATTGTCAATTCATATCTGGCGGGTCTTCAACTTTCTTTTCTGTGTCAAGTGATAGGACAGTTTCTTACCTAGTTCATTTTATCCACCTTTGAATTTTACACCAAAATAGTCTTACCTTCATGGATATCACCGTCTGTGGATTTCACCTCCAATGTGCAATATTTCTTAAAATAGACGCAAAATAAGCAAAATGTATTCACATTTAAACGCAATTTATTATTTTAATTGAGATACGACTTTGTACCTTTCAACACATAGGCATGTTACAGCGTTTCCTTTAGTGGAACAAAGTCGTATCTTAAATACGTCTTTATTCTGCAAAATGTTTCACTGTGTTTATTTCAAAAACTCTGGAAAAGAAGGTATTATCTCACATACGTCTTTGTTCTTTTAAGTAATTGCATATTTTCTGTGAGATATGCCTACACTTTCAAGTATTCAGTCCTCTTTGAGGAATAAAAAGTACAAATTCTAAATGAAAAAGTTATTCTAATTTGTTATGTATCAGGATGTAAAAAGTGAAAAAAATGGGATACGTCAGTTTACTTCTCAGCACTCAATATGAGAGATACGTCCTTGTTCCTCTAAATAATCGATATAATTGGTGTTTGCAACTTTTTGATTTCATTATAGTTAATGTTAAATTGACTCATGTAATTAATGACCGTGTCCATGATAATTCTGATTGTGTCCATGATAACACAAAATCTGTCCATGAAATACTATTGAATCTTTCTATGAAATATTGCTCAATCTGTCCTTGATAATACTGAATCTGTTAAAATTTTATTGCTGAATTTGTCCATGAAATAATACTTCATCTGTCCATAAAATACTACTAAATTTGCCTATGAAATGATACTGAATATATGAGTTTATGTTGAACTTTAATGTGTACTATCTACTCTCCCTGTTATGTCTGATTTAAATATTGTATGACCTCTTGTTACATGCGTATGTGTTGCAGAGAGTAATAAAATAAAATCTTGAAAATCTTGTAAAACACAGGTAAATCTCAGGTAAATATAAAGGTGAAAAAGACAGCTTATATGAAACAGTATATATAACTGCCTTCCCCTTGTTCCTTGAAACAACACCTACCTATTGTTAAAAAAAGATGTGGGCATTCAGAGAACACCCCGAGCAGTCCATATACACAAGTGTCAAAAGTTACACGTCTTACCCGGCCGACAAAATCAGTCAGGTATGACCGAATATCCATAGGTGTTAACGGCTCTCTCTGTATGACTAGGGGTGATTTCCACTCAGCCAACATCTTAATAAAAACATTACCTGTATTTACCTGGACAAAAATAAGTATAGGAGCCTAGTCTATTTAAGCATAATTCTAGTGGTCAGCCAATATAAGCTAGCATGCTATATGAACTTGTAAAAAAAAGTTAAGTTTTCATGAAGACATGAAGAGAAATAGTGGTTTCATATGATTGTTTCAACATAGACTAATTTTCATTATACTGATGTATCAAAATTGTAAAATTTAAACAGAGGTGTAATCGATATGAAACAATTAATTATTATTTACATCAAATGTGAGTAAATGATATTTTACTTTGCACCAATATTTTTTTTGTATTTCTCACTACTATTTTTTATGAAGTTATAAGAAATTTGATACATTTTAATATAAGAAATATTTTATTGAAGTGTCACACATTTTAAATACATGAAAATTTTACAGGACAAAAAATCTACGGTGGAAAACATTTCTGTTTCAAATTCATAAAATATTTCTTTCTATAAATTCAACCATTATCAATATGGAAGCAGATAAACACAAAAATCAATGGAAGGGAGAATGGTATAATCAAATATATTGATTCCACAGGTACATGAAAGTTGTTATTTGAGAATCAGTCACTTTCCTCAAACATACTATAGCCTTACCTGTAATTAGTACCCATTGTCCACCCCCCTCCCCAGTCACCACATTACCCGTGCAATAAAATAGGATATGTTGGCTGAGTAGGAAAACACCAAGCATAAGAGAAATGATAATTATATTTTATATTATAATGATAGAGAAATGATAATTATATTTTTCTCGGAATGTAGTAATTATTCCTAAAGGTTAAGATTTCATGAAACAAAGATCATCTTTTTGTCGGATTGTAAGATAATATGCAATGCCTTTGTATAGTGTATGAAGTGTGAAAATAGGTATTATTGATCGAGGTATAATTAAGTAAAATAAAAAAATATTATTTAGAACAAAAAATTACATTTACCAGCAGATCTACCCTTTTTAATTTTTTTTTCTCATAAATCTTATGTGCATTACTTGATGGAACAATGGTTCATGACCTACATTTATTAAATACCTGTATTGTTACTTATATTGTACAGTCAAACATGTTATAAAGGACACCTCTATATAAAAGACAGACTCGTCAATCACACAAAGTGAGATTTTCTATATACTTAACCTCTTTATAAAGGACATCTATCCATAAAGGACACTTTTGCTCTGTCCCTTGGGTGTCCTTTATACACAGGTTTGACTGTATATATGACAGTACAGAAGACATGGACATTTTAGGATACAACCAAAACAGATATGATACATCTTCCGATCCAGGAAGTGAGATATACATTTCTAGGAAACAACCCTTGGACAGTGACCCCGAATTTATTCAACCAAGCGATTCTATTGATTCCGAGGAGCACATGGCTAGTGAAGAGGTTGACACTAACGTACGAAAAACGGGGGAAAAGAGGAAACTCATATCTGAAAGTTGCTCAGTTTCCAACTTATATTTCCCCGGCAGACATTAACGAATTTCGATCATCTGAAATTGCAAGTGTAGCACAAACATTGTTTAAACAGTTAAAACAAAACCTTGACGCCAACGTCTCAATCAACATCAACCAGGAGGAACATGCGTTGCTGCGCAATTATTTGATGCTAGAAGTTAATTTGTTTAGTACTCATCACCAATCACATTGTACATTATAATTTGCTTTCTTCATTTACAATTGCTATCAAGTAGATATCTGTGTTGTATATATTTATTCAATAATATTTTTATTTTCCAAACACGGGATGTGTTATTATGGGCTCATGAGGACAGGTTCCCCGTACCGAGCCTGAACTAAAATCTTTAGACTGATGTCCTCAATAAAATGTTCTCTACTTTATCTTTTGTTTATGTTTTAATGTCCCAGAGTAAATTCAATAATGTAACAATGAATTCACCTTCAATTGATTTTAATTCCTGAAATAAATATGTATTGCAATTTAATGACCATTAAGTCTTGATTAAGTGAACATTTCACCATAAAAATATTTTTGAGCATTCCTGATTTATTTCTCTCCAATTTTCAGATTAAATGGCCAGTGTTCTCACTTAGTTGGTCTTCTAAAATGTCTTCAAGGGTTTAAACTGCACAATTTCTCATGTGTTCCGGACCAGCAGAGCTGCACTAGTGTGCCTCAGCAATGGCATGTTCCTCGGGGAACAAAAATAGAGCCTGTTCCTCTGAATCACATTATAGTAGCCAGACCTAAGGAAGTGAGGAAAGGAAAACCCCCGACATGTGGAATTGATGAAAACTATAGGTATTACAACATAAATAAAGGACTATATAGCTCAGGCTCTGCCTAACAATAATGATCATCTTGACCTTGTCTGTTTATTGGGTGATGTGTAACCCTATGCAGGGTTATCTGCCCTTGCTTTAGATATTAGGCAGTATTATCTGTTTTGGTTATATTACTGAGTTGATGTTTATAATATTTAATTATTAAGCAGAATTATCTGTTTTAGTTATATGTTCTGACACACAGTCATTGATCTGTGGGGGACATATATTAAGGTCACTTTACTACGCTGTACTGCTGCTGCTGAGGCAGGTGCACAAACTGCGCAATAGTTAATACCTAAAACGTTGACAAATGTTTATGTGACGTAATTTTTGAAAGTCTTTTGTTTACACTGGGAGACCGGTCCTTGGCGTGTGTGGCCGAATTGAAGGCTTTGTATTTGTTTTCGACTGTTTTAGCTCCAGAATGTCTGGGATTCAATTCAAAATTAGTAGTAGTTTGACAGCCTTGGTCGACCGGGGTCACCCATCAAATTTGACAGTCACGTAGGCATTAGACATAAATAGGAGGGGACAAGATCGTCCCTCACTCCGGTCACTAGACAGCGTATTGGACAGACTGGTGTCACGAGGCCTGGGACCAGGGCAGGTACGGGAGCGAGAGAGTTTTGTAAGCTTACCGGAAATAAAAGGCGCTTTTCTTCACCTTTGGTAGTTCTTCAATTGTGTCTCTCGAACGGTTCGAGAGGGTGACAGATGAACCAGGCAATCAGAAAATCTTGGAAGACTACCTATATTTCTTTGCATATTTCAGGAAGAGATTAAGTTCTGGTTTGTCTCACGTTGGTATCATTAAAGTAATGCAAACAAATGTACTCTTAATGTCAGATATTATTACACCCTGATGACATTATGCTTAGTTCATGTATTCATATTTAAAGAAAATACATAAATTGCATAAAAATAGCTGAATTTGCCATAAATCTGTTTATCTACATGTAAATGACAACAGCACAACATGTATATCAGAAAATACTTAGCATTTATTGTTTTCTCCAGATTACCAGAAGTCACTACTTCAGATGAATCAAAACTGGCAGCATTAAAAGAAACACCACTCCAGCATTTTATGCTGAATTCAGCTCCAAAAGCAACTACAGCAGTATTTGGCCAACTTCCTTTGGGATCCATTCTCTCATACCAGGTAAGTTTATTGTTTTTCACAAGTGTAATATAGTTTTCTTTATATTACCAGGATGGCATATTTGGCAATACGTATGGGAAAAATGTTAG
>NW_026783164.1:0-19170 GCF_031769215.1 Ylistrum balloti | reverse complement strand
ATTCGTGTATATATTTGTGACGACAATACGGACTTACGGAGTGAATTCAGTGTTTTCATTAAAAAAGAAAAACAAAAATAGGGAGACCATATAGAAGCTGTATATACTTCGTTAATGAACATAGAAAATGTCATGGTAAAATTGGAATTGATATTAAAAGGAGATGCTCTATTGAGAATTTACCGAACATCTATTTTACCCGTTATAGAATATGGATGTGAATTATGGGATAACTCCAATAGGTCTGAATCGGAAAAGTTGATGTAACGAATCTTTATACTTCGAAACAGGTTTAGAAACTCTTTGAAGAAGATTTGAAGAAAGAGAAGAAAACTTCAGCTTTTGTATAAGATACGTAATAATCAAACAACGGATTATCTTTCCTCGTGACTTCCCTCCTCTATCCAAGACGATGTTCGACATCCTTTAAGAAACACAAACGATGAGAGTACCATAAAGTAGATAACTTTAACTAACTCCTCCTTCTTTCCGTCAACCATTCGTTCTTGGAATTCTCTTGAAAACTATGTAAGATCTTCAGCTTCTTCAAGTATTTTCAAAAGTTCACTTAACTCTTTGCGTACCGTAATTCCGGTCCAGGTTCCGTACCGGATGTCGTTTCGAGGCGCATCCCCGCACATGTGCGCAAAATGGCGGATTATTTTTTCAGACGAGGTGTAAATTCTGCTGAAAAATGCAGGTAACCGTCGACCAATGTTCTCATTGCTTGTTGTTTTGTTAAAAGACATATACATCTTTGTAATCATAACAATATACACGACTGACAGCTGTCTTACAACCGAAAATTTGATGTGTTATCGTAAGCAAACTGCGATCCATTGTCCTTAATACAGTTTTAGAGTGTGGTCTTCAAATGGGAATTTAATCAATTTAATTTGGTAACATCAGTCGTAAAAGTTTCAAAGTAAAGATAAACGTATCTGTGAATAGTGAAAGATAACTATTATTGCTCATTTAATACTAAATTTCACTTTATATTGAGTACTACGTATGACTGAACGTTCGTATCAAATGCGCCATGTGATAACCTGGACATTATTCAGATCATTACACTTAAGTTCCTGGAGTTGAATTTATTTGAGTGAAAAGATATTTTCTAGAAATATGAATGAGTTTTTTTGAAAAAAAAAAAACCATTGTAGAGACTGGTATTTACATAATTCCTATTAAGAAACATTTGTTACTTAAATGTTTTAAATATGCGTTTGTTTGTATTTCACAGTTATGATGTATTGATGCCTTGTTAATGGTGTTGACGGTGAAAATTAATTCCTGAAATAATGATGCAGTGTTGTATCCAAGTGTGTGGATGTGCAAATCTGAGTGTGTCTTGTTTATTATATATATTTTTAAAACTACTTTGTGTAAAAAATATTGTGAAAAATGAGATAAGAAGAAAAAAGATGATTTGGGTAACTACATTATGCAAGCATAAGAAAAAAAAGAAACGTTAAAATGTACCCTATCGTGTGAGTTTTGATTGTGTCACAGAAAGTAGAGTTAATGCATGTCATTTAAAAGCTTGTGCTCTCCACAACGTTGCGCGTGCTCGTAAGCAAGTTAAGCAGAGAAATTTGTGTTTGCCGGAAGGAAAGTGTAATGATGACAAGAAGTTTGTTGACGCGACGTGAATTTGTTTATGAATTGCAGCGTGATAAAATGAAGACGTTGTGTTTACACAAGGTATTTTGAAATAGGTAGCTGTGAACTGAGTAATAATTTCGATATTTAAAAAAAAGTTGTGTTTTTAAATGAATGCTGATTGATGTTTGAGGATGATTAGATACATGTTTTACATTTGTGTATGTCTGAAGGGTGATTTTCTTGGCTGGAGGCCGGGCGATTTATTACTTGTATTTATTTGTGGTTAATTGAAAAGCAAAGATGCAGAGGGATATCTGTGGTGGCAATTGATGAATTGATTGTGAATTGAGTGAGTTATGATGAAAAAAGTAAAAAATACGAAAAAAAGATGAGAATTTGAAAAAAATGATCGTTGGTTAGTTGTTTGTGAAAAATGAGGAAAAAATGATCGTTGGTTAGTTTTTTGTGAAAAATGAGAAAAAAATAGTCGTTTGTTACTTTCTTGTGAAAAATTTTGAGTCATCAACTAACCAACGACATTTTAAATTTGCCTGTTTTTCATAAAATTTCTGATGTTTCCCACCCTTTTTCAGCTTTTTGCAGTCACAGCACACCGCACTAACAATATTAATTGATATCAACAACCAGAAACCAAATTTTCCAAAACTGTTTGTCCCCTGCTTGAAATGTCGGCACTATATATGTACGATGTGGTGGTGTTCATATCAGACCCCACTTTTTTCCTTCAAAGTCGCAAAATTTCGGTGTTTGCAGGCTAGGGCAGCACCTGCGAAGCTTTGGTAGTGATGGAATCTGAAAAATAAAAATTTCGAGATTTTCCGAAAAAATGGAAGTTTCCTGGGCGTAGATGTTTGGATGGACGACTTGAAACTAACCCCCGACAGATTTTCAAGCATTTCCCATCATTTTGTATTGTCGGAACTACACATGTAGATGCTGGTTGTCACGGCTCGAAACGTTGAGTCTACGGTATCAAATGCTTGATCCACGATCTTTGGGCCCCAGGTCGTTGGTGAAAAATCATGCGAAACTCGCACCAGTTTGACAAAAGAGTGTATGCCCAAGAGCCTCGTCGGGTTCACTTGCATACCGAGTATCGGTAATCACGTTCTGGAGATCTGCGGTACGCGATTTCTAACACTCGAAAAGTTACAAGCAAACCGACAATTCCGTTGAAGGTCTACACTGCTACACGGTAGCTAGACTTGTGATCTGTTCTGCATGCACAAATTCCAAGGCCAATGGAATTCGTGGTGCTGAAGTTGTCTCTCGAAATTTCCTAGGAAATTCCATACTCCCCTTGAGAGGGATATGAAAAAGAGTTGCAATCGCCGGTGTAAACTCGAGACTACCCGGCAGCTTGTTCGCAAGCTCGACAATCAAAGTTGTCTTATGATTGTTTATCTGGTTGATCCTGCCAGTAGTCATATGCTTGTCTCAAAGATTAAGCCATGCATGTCTAAGTACATACTTTTTGATGGTGAAACCGCGAATGGCTCATTAAATCAGTTATGGTTCCTTAGATCGTACAATCCTACTTGGATAACTGTGGCAATTCTAAAGCTAATACATGCAATAAGGCACCGACTCACGAAGGTGCGATTTTATCGGCTCAAAACCAATCGGTCGCAAGGCAGTGAATCTGGATAACTTTGTGCTGATCGCACGGCCCTCGTGACGGCGATGTATCTTTCAAATGTCTGACCTATCAACTTTCGATGGTACTTGCTATGCCTACCATGGTTGTAACGGGTAACGGAGCATCAGGGTTCGGTTCCGGAGAGGGAGCATGAGAAACGGCTACCACATCCAAGGAAGGCAGCAGGCGCGCAAATTACCCACTCCTGGCACGGGGAGCATTTTTCAAACAATAGGAATTTTTCAGATTTTGGTCCTAAAATTTGGTTCAGATTAGCGACTTGGGATTTTTGGGTTTTTTTTAATTTTTGATATTAGAACCCTTTCCTTGGGAGGCGAGAAGAAAGGAAGGCGGGAAAGGCCGTTATGCGAATGGTAAGTTTTTTTCTGTAATCCCCACCCCAAAATCTGTATATGGCGATATGATAAGTTTCAAAGCAAACAAACCATTTTGTTTGCCACTTCAGCTGTTGAAGGAAGTGTTAGAGGAAGCGATAAAGAAGGAGGTGACGGAGGAGGAGAAAGGGGTAAGTAGGAAAGCAAAAACCTAAAAAAAAAGTGTCACAACACTAAAATTCTAGACAAATGACAATTTGGATGCAAAATGATTTTTTTTCAAACAGAAACTCACGAAGGCAAAGAAAAAGAGGGACAGGAGGAGAGAGAGGAAAGAGACGGAGAAGATGGAGGAAGAAAGACAAGGCGAGGAGAAAAAGGAGAAAAGGAGAATGAGAAGGAGAGGAAGAAGGAAGAAAACAGGAGGAAAGAAAGAAAGGAGAAGAAGGAGGTGAGCATAGATAGAAAGTTTATCCGAAATCAGTAGAACTTGGCTGTAAAGGCCAATCATGGGGCCAATGAAATGTGACCTTATATACTGCCGGATGTACATCATTAATTGCTTACACACAGGATCAATGGCTTTACGTAACGAAAAAAAAAAAAAAAATTTTAATCCCAAGTCGCTAATTTCTGATCCAAATTTTAGGACTAAAATTGAATTTGTATATTTTTGTTTATTATTTGTATAATACTCAATTATATTGGTTCTTTTCATTTGGATCAGTGAGATGTAATACAACATGTGTTATTCTGGTGAAAATTTAGGGAAAAGATGAATTTTTCGCATAGTCATAGTTTAGTAGAAACAGATTGGACCCACACCTGTCCCGCCTCTTGCAGACTGGCCTTGTCCAAATGTCTGAGAGTAGGCGAGGGCGGGGCCGCCCCTCGGGTAAGTCCCGACTCCATAAATCTGCTGGGAACCGTTGCCGGGGAATGATGTTAAGGGAATTCTCACATGAAACCAGGTAATTGTTGATGGCCTCGAAAAAACTGCTGGGGTCCTGGAAAGGACCAACTCCATGTTGATGCGAACCTCCTCTTGAATAGGGTTTAGACTGAGTGGCTGAAACCTTGGAGTTGGTCTTTCTTTTCCTAATTGAACGAGCCTTGGCCTGCCTGAGACGAAGGGAGTCATCAGGCCCATCAGCGATAGGGTCATCCATATAATCGTCCACTGTGTTCCTCCCATGTTTGTCCGCAATTTTCACCAACTTATAACGTTCAGAAATAACGTTAATACACTTTTCTAGTAATTCAACAACTTGAACACAATTACCTTGTTTGACCAATGAAATAGACCGCTTCACTTCAGAAACACTGGCCGAATTGAAAGTAAACTGATTTTTATTCGATGAAAACTTGAACTTAACATCACCTAGGCACTTGGCTCGTGTACACGAAGTTTCTCATCAAACTCCTTTGAATTTGCCTTCTGTGCATGCACAGAGCTGTGTCCAAACGGGACATTGGCTGTGCTCAGTATAGATTGCCGTTTGAGCTTCATACAGATGCCTGTGGAAAGGGATTGGGTGCTGTCTTATATCAGCGACAGGACGACAAGCTCAGAGTCATCAGTTATGCTAGTCGCTCACTCAGCAAATCTGAAAGGAACTATCCAGCACACAAACTGGAGTTTTTGTCACTTAAGTGGGCTATTACAGAGAAATTTAAGGACTATCTCTATATGACTTACGTGTTGACCTCGGTCATCGATTACTGGCGGCATTAGCAGCATTTGATTTTGATATACGGTACCGGCCAGGGAAATCGAACACAGATGCTGATGCGCTATCTAGATTGCCACAGTCTGGAGAGGATTCTCAAGAATGGGTCTCCGTGGACAGTGTCAAAGCAGTATGCCAGTCTTCGGTTACCTCAGCGTATGTCGACTGTATATCAATGTCAGCTTCAGGTGTGGATGTGTTGTTGGATGCTAAAGGTGTTAATTTAGATGGAATGACGAACAGACAATGGCGGAGAGCACAAACTGAAGACTCTGTATTGAAACCATGGATGGATGCAGTCATGAAACGTGTTCGACCCAAATGACAAAGTTTGCCTATGACTCGTGACCATACCATGATGTACTGAAATTTTGACAGATTCCGACTCAAGCGTGGTGTGTTGTACCGGGAAGTCATCATTGATGAAGACAAGCGGGAACAACTTGTTTTACCCTCATGATATATCCAAGGAGCTCTGAAAGGCTTGCATGATGACATAGGACACCCTGGCCGGGATAGGGTTTTATCCTTGTGCAAGGAAAGGTTATACTGGCCCAGTATGACAAGAGATGTGGGGGAATGGATACGGAAGTGCCCTAGGTTTTTGCGAGCGAAGTCACCAGCAAATATTAGAGCGCCACTTGTCAGCATTCACACACGGACCATTTTACTCGATACGCTCAAGCTATCCCAACTCGGAATCAAACAGCGAAAACAACAGCTGAAGCACTTTTTAACAACTTTATTGTGCATTATGATATTCCACAGAAGCTACATACTGATCAGGGAGCGAATTTCGAAAGTGATTTGATGAAGGAGCTATGTTCAGTTCTTGGAATGGAGAGGTCCAGGACAACACCATACCATCCCATGGGTAACGGTACTACCGAACATTGTTTAACATGTTGCGGACACTGGAGGAAAAGGAGAAACCTGAATGGACACGCCATATTTCTTCATTGGTACATGCATATAACTGCACCCGCAACGACTCAACCGGATTTTCATCATTCCAGTTAATGTTTGGTAGGGAGCCACTTTACCGGTTGACATAGCATTTGGTATAGACAGAGACAGGAATTCCACATCATCACTCTCTGTGATGAGTGTAACATTGGGCATCATAAATCTTGCATCGAAATGTGTACAGGGGATTTCAACTTATTGGAAAGATCAAATGTTCAATGGCTATGCTGCAAATGTGATAATATCAATGTAAGTTCATTCACGTTTCACAAATTTGAAGTAGAAACCACCAACTACTATGATCCTATATCGGACGGGAATATTACGCAACTTTCGGACACTAGTTCAATCTTCGATCCCCTCTGGACAGGCAGCCCAAAATCGACCCAGCGAACAGAAAAAACAACATCAATAACATCAGACAAATCGCTAAGCCGTAGAAACAACAACAACTCACTTATCAACTCGCAAGTGTTTGACATACCATCAAAGCAAAACCTGCGAGTTCTATCGCTTAACTGCAGAAGTATTAAGGACAAAAAAGCGGAATTTGCAGCTGCAGTTGAATACATTAAACCAGATATCATTTGTGGAACAGAATCTTGGCTAAAAGGAATGAAACCTGGAAAAAAATCCCACAGCGGACGCGGTAAAATCAGGTGAAATATTCCCTGATGACTACACGGCTTACAGGAACGACAGGAACACCACAGGAGGGGGAGTATTCATACTAGTCCATAAGAGCTTGGTGTCCGAGGAAGTTACTGAATTTGTCACAGACTGTGAAATAGTGTGGGCCAAAACCAGACTGAAAAAGAACAAAAACTTCCTTATCGGATCCTTCTACATGCCCCATAGAAACACCAAGGATGTGAAAGAGCTTGAAAAATCCCTAAATCTTATAGCTCACACTAAAAACAACAGTGTATTATTGTCTGGAGATTTCAACTGTCCAAACATAAACTGGGACACGTTAATTGTAAACCAAACTGCACAAGATAAGGAAGTTCAAACCGCCCTCATAGACATATCCACATGTGCGCACCTAACACAAGTGCATGAAGACCAAACTAGAGAAAACAACTTCCTAGACCTTATCTTTACCACCAACCCTACACTAATCAAATCATCAACAAACGTCCCAGGGGTTTCTGACCATGCCATGATTGTCACCGACTCGGACACCAAACCTCACTATCAACAGCAAAAGCCACGCAAGAGATACATGTATGGGAAAGCAGACTGGGCTAGTCTAAACAGAGCTTTAGAAGAACTATCGAGTAAAATCCAGGAACTTTACAATGAAGGAACCCAAATCCAAGAGCTATGGGACGCATTCAAAACGGGTGTAATCAACAATATCGATAAATTTGTGCCATCCAAGATCATCAGTGGGAAAAACAACCTTCCATGGATCAACCACAACATACGCAAATGGTTAAAGAGGAAACAACGATTGTATACCAAGGCCAAAAAATCAAACAAATGGGAAAACTACAGACATGTACAAAAAGACTGTAAACGACAAATGAGGAAAGCAGAATGGGAATACATCAACCAAACCATCATAGAAGGCCTTGAGAAAAACAACAACAAACCATTCTGGAAGTACATCAAATCAAAGCGACAAGACAATATCAGTGTCTCACCCCTGAAGCACAAAGGGACTTTAACATCAGACAGCAAAGGTAAAGCAGAGATCATAGTGAACCAGTTCAAATCCGTGTTTACAAAAGAAGACAAATCAAAACAAGATATGAAGGCGCAAACAACAACAAAGACAGTAAAATCACAAATAGGAAATATAACTATCAACACAGACGGCGTTACCAAACTCCTTCGCAAAGTAAACCCATCTAAAACCTCTGGACCAGACAACATCCCAAATAAAATCCTAAAAGACTGTGCAAGACAAATCTCTCCAGGTTTAACAGCAATATTTCAACGTTCACTAGACTCTGGACTATTACCATCAGACTGGCTTAATGCAAACATTTCCTGTATCTTCAAAAAGGGAGACCGTCACTCGGCAGAAAACTATAGACCCGTGTCATTAACATCAGTACCATGCAAACTGCTGGAGCATATCATCTGTAAACATATGCTAAACCATCTGGAACAGCATAAGATATTAACATCTCTCAATCATGGATTTCGTTCGGGGTACTCCTGGGAAACACAACTAGCAATCACAGTTGACGACCTACTAAGATCCTACGATAAGAACAAACAAGTCGACCTTGCCATTCTTGACTTCTCAAAGGCGTTTGATACTGTTCCTCACCAAAAACTCCTACACAAGCTGAACCAATACGGCATTAAAGGAAATCTACATAAGTGGCTATCTAACTTCCTAACACAGCGTCAGATGAGAGTAGCCCTTGAAGGAGAACTCTCGCGAGAAGTCTCTGTAGATTCTGAAGTCCCCCAAGGGACAGTACTCGGACCCCTGCTGTTCTTATGTCATATAAATGATTTTCCAGACGGTGTGAGCTCCAAAGTACGCTTATTCGCGGATTATTGCCTCCTCTACAGAGAAATCAACCAATATAGCGACCACCAGCTACTACAGGATGATCTACACAACCTAGAGCAATGGGCAAACAGGTGGGGGATGAAATTCAACACCAAAAAATCATACGTCATGAACATCAAAGAGAGGAGCCATAATTCTACACCTTAAATAGCGAGATCTTAGAACAAGTAAAGACTAACCCCTACCTTGGACTAACTATTTCGGAAGACCTCAAATGGAACACGCACATAATGAACATCACAAAAAAAGCCAGCTCAACCCTTGGCTTCCTTAAAAGAAATTTTAAACACAGCCCAAAGACATGTAAAAAAACAGCATACATTTCCCTCGTACATTCAATCTTGGAATATGGTGCTATCATTTGGGACCCCTATAATCAAAAAGAAATTGATAAACTTGAAAGAGTGCAAAGACTCGCGGCAAGATTCATAAAAAATGACTATAGATCAAGGGAGGAGGGATGTGTCACTGGGATGCTGGAGGACCTGAAGCTTCCATCACTTCAGACGCTACCAGTATAGGCTTCACTCTTACGTTGCCTATGCTGGTGGACGGACGCGATCTGATATTTCTGGACCCCCAGCACAGACCCTGGTAAGTACACAGCAGAATTCTTACCTCGATTTTATCTGATCAGTGGTGCGAGATCTTGTGTGCAAGAACGAGTATGAACTGTATGGAAGTGATCGTAAGAAGTCTTTTATTTATATTATAGGTCTTTCTCCTCGGACCAATAAATTTCTAAACATACACCAAGAGTCTTTCGTCTGTTGACCGGTGTTACAAAAGCTTTACACTTCTGTTAATTTATTTTTGCTTTGTTTATTCTTTTTTTTTCTCTTAATACTCATTTTCCATCAATGTCTACATAATAAACTTGTGGAACTAAACTTCTGTGTTGTCGTGGTCTTTCCTAACACTTCGACTAATCAAGGATAAAGAACCTGAAGGTGTGCTTGGAAGTTGACTGTTGGCCATTGTTCTGTTGCGAATTATACCTGTCTCGGCCTATTTTCTCTGAAATTGAACTAAAATTACACAACGCGAAGTCTTTTGTATGGCCTAACTCTCCTCTTCCGAACCCTCCTACTACAGTTGTGAGAACACGTGTATGTCGTTCTCTGGGCCCACCCACTAAACAACATACAAGACATTGCAACGATCTACTTATATATACTAATAAGCGTAATGCTGAGGCCTATTGATATTCCTATTTAGAATAAAGCATTAAGTGTGAATGTATTAAATATGTATTTACTGGATGAATGTAGACAACGTTTCAATGTAATTGATTGCATTATGTCTTTGTAGGGTTTTAATTGTATTCTGCACAACATAGAATAAATGGAATAAGTCAGCACAGTACACGTCGTTGTTCTTTAAAAAAAACCTTGACAACTTTACATATATATCAATGATCACAGCTAGGGAGGCTGTTATATTAAGTATCTGTATATATTTGTACAGAGTGATTAGAGATATTCCGGTCCTATATTAGACAACTCAGATCTTCAGTATTGACCGATACGAAACCTGTAAACTTCACACGTGTTACGGTAAACACATTTTCGAATAGACGGAGGGTCAATGCAGTCCTTTGAACAATCTTACCTCTGTACCCATTGTTTTAAGAAGGAAATTTTATCAAAATAATTCAACTGGCTTATTATGTACGTTGATATATCAATATTGTAATACTTGTTCGTATTCCTGAAATGTAACATACACATGTATCGTCTAAATATTCCAAGTCCGAAATGGTTAGGTTTAATCTAAACTGATTCAAGACATTTCGTCCACAATTAATGTAGCGGGGCATTCAACGTCCTGTATTCACAAAGCCGCTGGGTTCGATTGTTAGAACATTTATTACATCGAAGATTGTGAAGATGTTATAAAAATTTCTAATAAAAATCTCTCTCTCGCATCTCACACATATGACTTAAATACGTATGTAAAAGGTATAAACTTCGTCTCGTATAGTGATTATTTTTCTTGTTCGTCACTCTGTGGTTCTGTCTCTGCCTAAGACCGCCCGGTTGTAGTACAGGGCAATGGAAACAAACCAGGAAATAACGTTCAACATTTTATTAAGGACAACAAGAGTGCATGAAGGATGATGTATATGAATAAATGTATAACAATGTGCCCAGCACCACTCCATTATTGCTCACTCCACACTGGACTTCATTAAATAATAACAGACGCACCGCCCGCGCCCACCGGGGTTATAAATATAGACCAAGTAACCTTCGACATTGGAACTCTACAAAACTGCCTGCTAAGGGAAAAATCCACCCGAACAAACTACAACTACACATTAATACATTGTGAATAATGACCACCCAACCCGGAGTAATTTTGAGGTATAAAGCCGAATGGGTTCCTACATAGTTATCATGCCTACCTTTCTAAAGTATAGAAGAGACGAGCCGGCCAGCTACATGTTACAAGCCTCTGCCAGACTGTCATATAATACCGAACCCTGATTATATAGTAAATTTAATGATATGCCATGAAATACACGCGCACTGTGTCATTTAGACAGTGTACAGGTAAGGCGGGTATTGTAACGTGTAGAGGGTGTTCGTACCGAGTTATTTCCCGGAATAACTGTATTTGAGTACACAGTATATAAACATTGTATCTATAACCTAGCACCTTAAGTACAAATATATACAAATATGAGCGAGCTTATCCGAGCTTAGAGTTACGCCTAATAACCATTAAATATACAAAGTTACCCTACAGTATATATTACCAAACAAATGAGCTGCCTAGCTTACAGATATCTACACAACAATTTAACATTACCTGTTGTAAATGTCTTGACTATTTGTCTATATATACTATGAACACAAGATTTGACATACCGGGTATAAGGAATTTATTAACTTACATACAGAAACATACAATGAGCAGTAATCCTCACCATTCACTGCACTATTTACAATGAGATGTACAACACGCTCAGTTGCCCACTGTACCTACCTACATACAGCTATATTTAACGTAAACAATGAGCAGGCGACTGACAACTGTACAAAGGGGCGCAACTCTAACTGTCCTACCAACTCGCACTATCCCTATCCCTCAGCACTGCTCATCTGCTCAACTATCTTCGTACACGATCTCCAAACGCTTTACAAAACACACCTACCGTATCAAGTACCGCTGGCTAATTAGTTCCGTCAGCTTCTACGGTCAGAACAATAGTCAGAAATACGGTGTTTGGTCCCCTTTTATACTGTAAAATATGGCGGGAAACAACCGGAAACAAACACTTCAATTGTCTTAGTCACCTAACCGCTTTAACTATATGACCATAAACAATTCAATTATTCAAGTATCTATTTGACACCGAACACGGAAGTAAATCGTAATCGTAGGTAGCCTTTACGTTACACTACCACGCCTCCGAGGAACAGCGACCTCGCTGATAACAATAAAAGAAATACACAGAGAATATCAATAATTGTATTATGAAAATTTACAAGTAAATCGAAAACGACTCAATCGCGGTCGATGGGTGTCACCCATTCACGGAATTCTACAAGCTCTACTTGTCTACCATTCTCCTCAAAACGTGAGGTTTTAGTGAGGGTGTGCCTGCAGGTGAGGGCTGGCTCATTGTCAATTGTCTGGGTACCAACATGGCACTTCATTTTCTTGGAAGGAACTTCCTGTCTTGCTCCAAGTGCAACCGGCTCAACACATCATTGTAACGTCTGCTTCACGCTCGGTGGTGCCTCGTGCACCTGTGGTTGTACAACTTTCTTAGGAGTGGTCTTAGGTCCAGAGGGAATGGGGCCTGGAGTGGTGGGTTTTCTGACGGTACGCCCCGGTATCAGTGGTACCGCAGGTGGCACCTTTGGTGACTCAGCCGCTTCATCATCGGAACTGGAACTCGATGACTCCAAAACCAATAGATCACCTGGATCTTGGCTGGTCCAGTCACTCTCCTGCGACTCCATAGGGCTGCTGAGGGTAACAGTTGGTATAGCTCCGGCATGTTTCTTTCTGTGTCGCGTCAGATTAGTGGCCCTCTCTGTAGAATAGTCAAACTCCGGACTTCACAACATCCGCTTCATTTTAGCAATTCCACACTCGGAGAGGTGTTTTGTCATGCTCTCCATCTCCAAAGTGACGTTGGAACACATAGGGCACCTATGTTTCATAGGGGTAGTCTTTGTCTTAGGCATGATCTAGAAGTAGAAGAAAAGAAAACCCTTGTTTACACAAGCAACATATCTGTAGATCAGTATTTACACTAGTTCGCGAGACGCGAGACAAAATCAGAATGCCAATTCGGTGGTCTACGTTTGCGCCTGGAGTTTTCTCTTCCTTCCTTGCATTCTCCATCAAACATTTCTGAAATTTCCATGTCCACATTCTTACCACCTAGTGTTTCAGTAACATCAAAAGCCCTGTCATCAACTTGAGTACATGCATCTGTCAAACCGTACAAATCTGATTCCCTCTCTTCACTCAACACCTGTACTTTCTGTTTGCGAAGGCGATCAGCATGCACTACCTGTGCCTTGCCGTTGCGTCCACACCTAACTCTGTAAGTGACATCTGTGAGCTTCTGTAATATCTTAAATGGACCTCTCCACCTACTTGCCAGTTTGGGTGTTGTGCCTACTTTGACATTAGGGAAGAACACATATACCCAGTCTCCAATCCGGAATGTCTCATATGACAATTTATGGTCATAGTTTTTCTTTTGTCGCATCATGGCGCCCTTTGTGTTTTCCCTCACCACAGTGTGTGCCTCTTCGAGTCTTTCCTGGAATTCCCATGCCCAATGGTTTTGTGGAATCGACTTTGCATTTCTAGGCATCTCAAACTGAACATCAGGTGGCGTGCTCACTTCCCTCCCGAGCATCAAGTGATTTGGAGAGTATTTAGTTGTCTCATGTTCTACCGACCGATAAGCCATCATTACATAGGGAAGGTACTCATCCCAGTCACTCTGGTGTGTGTTCACAAACATGCTGGGCATGTTAACGAGAGTCTTTTGAATCGCTCCACCATTCCGTCAGACTGGGGAAGGTATCCAGTTGTACAGGTTTTGTTGATGCGGAGAAATTTGCACATTTCTTGGAATAGTGCACTCTCAAACTGTGACCCCTGGTCAGAGTGGATGACATATGGTACTCCAAACCTTGCTACTACTTGCTCAACAAGGATCTTGGCCACTGTTTCAGCCTCCATGTTTGGCATTGCGAAAGATTCAGTCCACTTTGTGTAATAGTCTGCAATCACCAGGATATTTCTATTCCCATTCTCTGTGACAGGTAGCTCACAAAGTATATCCAATGCTATTCTTTCCATCGGAAACCCCGACTCGGTAATCTGCATTGGAGATTGTTTGGTTCGACCCGGATTTTTCCTTTTATTGCATTTATCACAGCCTCTCGCATAATTCCTGACATCAGCTTGGAGTTGAGGCCAATAATAACTTTGCCTCACCTTCCCAAGGGTTTTGGTGATTCCAAGGTGTCCTGATGTCTCATTATCATGACAATGGGTAAGTACAGCCCTCCTTTCTGAGGCAGGTACAATAGCCTGCAGACATTTGTTCTTGCTGGGATTTTCCCTATACAATATGTCATCCTGCAGGACCAAGGACTCAAACTGTGACCACAAGGTTTTCATCCACCTTCCGTGAGCACCGATGTCCCTGAACAACGGCTTTTTACAGCTCTCAACACATTTTCTGACTTCTGCAATATCCTTATCCACCTTCTGCTTCTTGATCAGAGAAATAAGGTCTGAACCTTCGACTTTTACTTTGGTCTCGATATGACTTTGAGCAACTCTGACAATTTCCTCAGGTATCTTGTTATCCGGCTCAGTGACAAATCCACACTGTCTACAAGGAATTCTACTCAGACTGTCAGCATTTTGATGCTTCTTTCCAGGTCGATGCTCAATTTTCATGTCATAAGAGCTAAGGACCTGTAACCATCTAGCAATCTGACCTTCTGGCTCTTTAAAGTTCAAAAGCCAACGCAATGAGCTGTGATCAGTGCGGAGCAGAAATTCTTTACCAACAAGGTAGTGTCGAAAATATTTTGTAAAGTGTACCACTGCCAAAAGCTCTTTTCTAGTTACACAGTACTGTCTTTCTGACTTGGTCAAAGTCCTCCCAGCATATGCAATAGGTCTTTCAGTTCCGTCTTCAGCGACTTGGGACAAAACAGCTCCTATTGCCTCATTGCTTGCATCCGTATCAAGAATAAAAGGTTTTGTGAAGTCGGGATGCTTCAAGACTGGTGCTGTAATGAGTTGTTCTTTAAGTGTCTCAAATGCAGCATGGCATTCTTCTGACCAATCATATTTTGTATCTTTCTCTGTAAGTCGGTGTAGACACTTTGCAATCTTTGAGAAATTCCTGATAAATCTTCTGTAATAACTACAGAATCCAAGGAATGATCGGAGTTCCTTCACGGTAACAGGAGCTGGCCAGTCCTTTACTATTTTGACTTTTTCTGGGTCTGTTGTTATCCCGTCCCCCGATATAATATGACCTACACTACTGCCACGCTGTGCCATTAAAGGGTCTTTATAAAACCATCAATTTAATGTACCATTAAAAATGGTCCTTTTTATGGCAATGAATATACCATTACTTAATACTAAAGGCCATTAAAATCATGTTTCGAAATAATGACATATTCATGGCTCATTGTTTATAAATAACATGCTTTATAATGGGCATTAATGATATTTATAATGGGCATTAACAATGATAATTCCATGGCCATTAAAAACCTATCAAAATAGTTTAAAGGCCATGAAAATATACAGCTCATGGCCATGATTTTATTTCTAATTGGCATTAAAATGCCAACTGGAAATTCCATGGTAGGTAAAAGGACCATTTTTAATGGTACCATTAATATTTGAGCAATATTAATACCCATTACTTATTTTTAATTGCAATCAAATTAAAATTGTTGACAAAATGTAATGGCAATTAATATATTACATTTTTTAAATACCTACAAAATGAACAGACAAAATAAAAAGATCAATATGTATGGTGAATGTTTGTATTGTGTACAATATACATACAGATGTACCATACAAGTTTTGTACTATTTTGATGTTATGATTTGTAGTATTACTACTTGTAATATTGTTTTGTAACTTAGGATGCATAGTCTTTCATAGAACTTTACATAATGTCAGCGCTGAAGAACTTTTATCAGATTCACATTATTATTGAATGAAATGAACATAAATTGTAAATAAAAAAAAATGTTTTAGCAGACTACCTTTGTTTCATTGTTATCATACATGTATATAGTCACTAATGAATGAATGTTCAAATTACACAAGTTCTAATATTAAGTACAGCTGTACTGTGTTTGTCACATGCGAGTTAACAACTTTTGACATATGCATTTAATGCATCAGAGACTTTCTTTTAAAAATTGCACTTTTGATCTTCATCCACTTTAACAATTCCATGCTTATATTTTGGATGACTTGAGTCTTGATAAAGGGTTAAAAAATTGTTGCATTTCTGTATTTCAAGAATACAATATGTCATGTCGGGATTTAACTGGACATCTGTGCCACTTAGGACAGCATTTTTTGTTATTTCCCAAAAACTTTCTCCCAGCTCTAGGTTTATGTTGTCCTTATTCAGCTTAAAACACGGCTTTCCACAATTCCGCACAATGAAATTATCATCTCCATTTGGTGAGGGTCTTCTGACTCCCCAGTATAAGCTTCCCCTTGCCCACACCATCAGCACAAAGGAAAAATCCCTATTATCTGTAGTCAAACTATTTTCAGTTTCATTTTGCCTAGCTTTCTTTGGCTGTGCTGATCGGCCAGTCGGAACTTGGCTGGTTTCTACATTAGTTTTCCGTTTCTTTTCCTCAGATGGTTGGACGAACTTCACTGGAAGCTGGGGATTGGCTTTTCTTTTAGAATTTGTAAGACCATGATCAACATCACTCAAATCTTAATCACTTTTTTCTGAAGATGTATTACTGGTCAATCTTGGGTTGGATTCATTTTCAGATTCACTAGAATCACTACTTTCATTTTTTTCCACACTGGCTCTTGACACTGTAGATGTTGGCTTCACAGTTTTCTTGTTCTGTCCTTTACAGCTACCTTCCATTAGAATATCAGAACTTTTTAAAGTGATTATCTGTTTCAAACCAGCACTTTTAAAATCCACAGCCCCATCGGGAGCTTTCTCTGGTAACTCGAAGTTTTGGCATGTGTCCTTTGTATTTGTTTTGCTTTTCAAAATTACTTTTGAATAGACTTTGTTAGATCCATTTTTATATCCCATAAAAATGCCTTTTCCATACATATACAAGGTTTTGCTTCTTAATAACAACTTCATCCCCAGCTTTAAAGACATCAGGTTTTGATGATTCTAGATCTACTGGATGCTTCCATTTATGCTTTCTTTTTCCTGCCAATTTGTCACGTAGATACTTACGTCTGTTTTGAAGATGCTGACCAATTCTTTGCCACAGATCATTTTTTCGGGTTTCCAGGCATGGTGCATGATCAATGCAGACTTTCAGGAATATCTCTTTTTTCTTTAAACTGATGCTGTCCAATGTTGGTGCCTTTTTCCAAATGTTTGCTGCTTTTGCAGCATTTTTCATAAGGGTGTTAAAAATTTTTTGAGCATCACTGCTCTGTCCACGCAAACTTTTCTTTTGCAGAAGTTCATCTGCACTAAACTCACCGACAGTTTTCAAATCTATCTGACCTTGATCTACTTTTTGATCGAAGTCACTTTCCATTTCCATGCTCGTGTTGGCACTGCTAAAGCTCGAATTCAAATGTGTACTAGTTGGAACTGAAATATCTTGAACGAGTTTCCTCACCAATCTCCGGTCTTGAAATATCTTAAATATATCTAGGATATCACCCTCCATGAATGTATATAAATCTTCCACAGTCACACCATTTTCTAAAAAAAAAAGAGAAGAAATTAAATAGTTTGGTTAGCATTCAATCCAATTCATTTTTTCTCTTAAGTTTAATACATATAACTTGATAAGGTCAAAAAATATATTTATCATGACTGTGGTATTATGCAGTGTAATAAACCATTACATATTTTGATATATATTACACTAGTAACTTTCAAATTGTGACTTCACAATTGAAGAACATTCAAATGATGTCACATCAACAATGGATTGACGTCAAGAACTGGACTCGTTTCATAAAATCTCATATCAAATGAAACCTCATTTAAGATCCTATATGTATGTTCCACTATCTCGACCAACCCTAGTTTTTACCCCTGTCCCTAACAATTTAATCTTACAATCACTCTCAATAAATTATGGTTATGTGACACCACAGACTTGTATACAGATGTATATGTCCGTGGTGAAAGTGATATGATGATGTTGAATGAAAAATGGAAATACTATAGAATAGAACTTCCAGAACAATGGTCAGAACGCTTCAAAACCAAACATAAATCATATTATTTACAAGCCAAAACTTTTGTGAATTAAAACCCCCACCTCCACCCACAAGAGTGAGAAATTTCATATAAATAATGAAAAATAAAATGAAAAGCCTTTGGACGTACCCTATTTTTCAAGCATGCATGTAGGCCTACCTGTAACAAACTTTTTTTTTTGCTTTTTGGCCTAGGCTAATACGACATTTTAATCATGCCAGACTAAGCTAGATTAGTAAATGTTTATTTTCTACAAATGATTAACGGGATCGGAATTGTTGTTACATCTTTCTAGAAACAAAAACTGTCATTAGTGTAATCCAATGCTATGTTCACAAATTTTATGACCATTTTGATTAGATGCGCCCCTTTCAATGTTAGCATGGTAGGCCGAACAATCGTTAAAAACAATGCTAAGCTTATGTAGACACGTGTACCGTAGCAGCTGGAACCTAAGAATTATATTTATTGCAATAAGTTATCACAAACCTTCCTTTCATTGCGATTTTTCCTTCTTTGGAGAGAGGCAAATTTTCGAAAGAGACGTCCATCATGGCGATGCAAAAATAGTAAACGGCGTGGCGGGAACTTGGCACACGCAGATCGATATATTTTTCAAATTTTATGTTGTGAATAAGATGAAGATTTGGTGGGGGAATTACAACTGCACTTATACAATTGTTCAAATACTTTCGTATAGGTTATTAGTTGTAAACAAAAATAATACAAACTAATAAAAAGTAATATTCGTAAATGATCTACAAATTAATGTAAGGAATGCACTCCGTTTAATTTTATGTTCTGTAATTTGAATTGACCTTAAAATCGTAATCTCAATTGCGCTTGCATCCGATCTGCTTCTGGTATCAAGC
>NW_026783163.1:0-53871 GCF_031769215.1 Ylistrum balloti | reverse complement strand
TGAAATACTCTTATATTGGTTAAGTAATTCGTACTAAATTAAAACCAGTTATTGAAAATATCAATTACTATAGCTGGCTTGAATTACTGTGTAAAATTGCTTATTGGTCTATTTTAAATTACATAGAAATGTAAATAACTTACTGCCACCATTAACGTGTAAACCATTACCTTTTCCATTGTCTATATGGTCCACTTTAGTTCCAGATTGTCGCGGTGTTGTTAGCATCATATTCAATACAATTGTGTCTTTTAGATGTTTTGCTCCTTGGTTTAATGCATTCTCACTGCAAACAAAGTCTCATTCATACAGTGAACCATAAGAGAGCCTCACATTCAAAATGAGTTTATTGATAGATACATCGTTTATACCATATTTAATTTACAGATGTTTCTTCTAATAAGGAATGTTTGAAAATGAAACTCACAGAAAAACTTGTGCATTTGTTATCTCTGTTAATATACTTCTAGGTATTTAAATGATGAAATATACTAAAACGAAAAAGAAACGCCGTGTTACCTAAAAAGATTCTTTTAAATGATATAATTTAATGTTACATTATTTCATTCATTTTTGTATACAATTTCATCTATTTGGAACCATTTTTTGAAGGTTCTATCGATTATCAATGCTAATTATGCCAAAAAGTCCCCTTTTTAGCGATGACCCTACTTGTATTGCGCAACACGGCCGGACATTTCAGTATCTTTTGTGTCCTCCATGCGCAGCTGTCGCAGCCTTGATTCTTCTATGCATGGAATTCATCAGGGTGTTAACCCTTGCAATGGGGATGTTATTCCATTCTTAATGCAAGGCACGTGTGAGCTGGACCAGATTAATGGGGGCATTTGGACGTCTCCTAACTCTCCTATCCAATTCGTCCCACAAATGCTCAATTGGAGACAAATCTGGACTGAATACTGGCCAATCGATTGGGATTACGTTATTGTTGGCAAGAAATTGCTGACAAACTCTAGCGACATGGGGCCGGGCATTGTCTTGCTGGGATATCAGGTTCCGTGCTTGCACACATGGCAAGGCAACTGGGCGAAGGATTTCGTCTCTATACCTTACGCCGGTTAAATTACCGTCAATCACGATCAGGGGTGATTTAAACCCATAGGAGATACCGCCCCAAACACATACTGAACCACCGCCAAACCTATCCCGCTCAGCGACGCACGCGTCGGTGTAACGTTCCCCTCGACGTCGATATACACGACGTCGCCCGTCCGAACGGTAGAGAGTGAACCGGGATTCGTCAGTGAGGAATACTCGTCTCCATTGCCTTATAGTAATCGGTTTCGAACCGTATCAGGATGAATATGGCGGTTATGACTGCCTATAGTGTTATTTGCAGTTTCGGTAGCTGTGAGATGGCGATTACGTAAGTGAGAAAGTCTTATAAACCGATCCTGATGTGGCGTCGTGACGCGCGGACGTCCACTTCGCGGTCGGTCGATGACCCTTCCCGTCACTCGCACACGTTGGACAAGACGTTGAATTGTCCGAATATGCACACCAAAATGTGCAGCAACCTGAAGTTGGACCTGAGCCTGCAAAAGCATTCCTGTAGCCTGTCCCGGCTGGACTTCCGTCAATCGTGGCATGGATGTAAATTGCTTAATTCGAATCAAATCAATCCGAATACTTGAACAGTATCAAATAGACTGAAAATTTCCATTGGCGAACTCAATTACCTTCCCCTGCACGGGATTCTTGTATTTTAGCACGTGCCTCGCACGGAGCGCGGAAGTCAGGTATTGTGTGATTTTAAACACGTGTACCTAGTGACTGCGAACAACACATCAACCTGACCGAGTGTCATTATTCTAGGCCAAGCAATAAATCATTTGTAGTATATTTAGTGTACCCGGCGTTTCTTTTTCGTGTTAGTATATATCATATGTCAAGCATGGATGACAGGAAACTTACAGGAAGGTCAGTATAGGAGTCATAGTTAGAACCGTATTCAAACGGTTACACATAACTGACATAGTCTGCAATTTATCCATGGCAATAACATCATCTGATGAAGTCACACGCATTAAAATTTTGATATGTTGGTTCTGAAACATAAAAATATCAACATGTATGTACTGAGTGACATTTGAAGTTTTAGAAGACAGGGAGACAAAAGAAAAAGCATTATCAGCCACATGTGTGAGAATACGTAATTGGTTAGAGTGAGCAACAAATGGGCAACAACGCACTAAAATGACAAGTGATAATTTATATCACCGTTACGTTTTAGTGTGTTGTTTCACCTTTTTGTTCTGGTTTTGGTCAGACCCACTCCGCGGTACTGCCAAATGTGTTTGGTAGGCATTTTCCTGATTAAGCGATTTGGTCTCCGTTACCGGTAAAGGATGTTCGATACAATGATAGCTTATTTGCTAGGTCGTTTATGCAAAGACAGAATTGGACTATTAACCAGTCTGAGGTTATAAATTAACCATTACATTTTAGGTCGATAAACGAAAGATTTTAGTAAATCAATTGTTTTCCTCTTAATTCACGTGTTCCAAGAGTTGTCAGCCATCATCGCTGACTGCTAAAGCACAAAGCTGTATAAGCTTTTAGGTTGGTAGATAGGCCAAAGTAACTATCGATTACATTGGCAATTCATATATAAGAAGGTATTTATTACCGGATAATGCGATAACTATTTAGTTATCCTGTTTTTCGTACATCTTCCCAATGTACTATAATGTTAGTTTATCTAAAGTATGTTTTTATTGTTATTCGTTATCAGGTGATTCAATCACATTAACAAAACTGTATCATAAGTTCATAAACATTTTACTTTAAATAAATGAACAACAACGATTGATTGGGATTTCCCTATCATGACCATTGTATAACGGCAAGGAGAAAAACCACTCGAGGTTAAACTTCAATTTGCAAATGAAGGACAAGCCTCGAATTTGCCTCCATCAGAATCAACCCTCGAATTTAGAGACACCTATTTTCTCTTTAAATTGAAAAAAAAAAATGTTTAAAAAAGGCATGCCCTTCGCTCAAATCTTGACAAAATTAGTTTAAAAAGTAACATATTGTTGATAGCTATTGTTTGTTTACAATTATGTATTGTGGGTTGAAAACAGGTGTACATTCGCGTGAGATAGCTATTGACATCATCGATCTAAAGGAAGTAGATACGGGATAAACAATAACACGTCCATTGGATGAGAACTTATAGAAAAAAAGTCTTAACAATAATATCATAGTTGAGTTTAGTTTGATTTTTCAACGAAACATTAGAAGAAAAAAAGTACCATTGGGCATCCAGTTATATTAAATTGGTGGTGAAGTATTGCTGGTGTATGTTTAAAATCAGCTTTGGCATGATCACATGCGATTGAAACATGCTTTACCCACGTGGAGGCTTTCAGTATGACTCTGATTGTTCCTGTACTGTCACATTCTGAAACAAAAACTCCATTCTGTGGAAAAAAATTACATTGTCTAAAAACTAGATCTGGGATGTGACAAAATATCATAAAGAATTGTAAAATTTCATGATTGCATGTTTTACGTAAAACTTTTAGTTACTGCTGTAACCATCGTACAGCGTAATTATAGTAACGTCCAATAAAATCTATGATGTTTGGTTACAGCTGTATTGACAACAAAAAATAATATTAATTAAACGGACAATAGTTTCCCTATCTTGGTTTTATATCATTTCATTCCAGATGTTTGTATCCTTATATATATCGATTTCAGTAATAGATTCACACATATTCATCCCTGTCATAGTCTTTAATTATGAAGAACAAATTGCGTATGAAATATTCACCGTTACTGGTGTCTTTATGATTGTATTTCAGAATTTATACAGTTGACACAAACAATGAATTAAACATCATACAGCTGTTTCGTCCTTCTGAAATTCGCCAACGATGGTAAGGTCCTAAATTTGGATGTCTAGAAGGCGATTGAGAAAAATTCAAAGTGACGGAAAAGAAAGTAAAAATTTAGAAAAGGAGATGCAGCTGCCTCATTTTTAGATAAATTTCGGAAACTTTCATACATCGGATAATTTTTAAAAAGCGTCAAGTCCATGTGTATTTTCTGAACCGTGACACTATTCGAGTGGATGTAAAAGTGGCAAACAAGTTACAGCGACCCGCGGGGATTAAAAAGTCCAGCAGCAGTGTCTATTACCAGCTTTCGTAAAGATTATATAAAAAATAAGTAAATATCACCATTTCATAATTTCGAGTGAGAGGAAAATAGACATTGCGATGTAAATTACGTATTTTTATTTGAAGATTCGATATTTCGATATAACGCACATAACAGTTATCGTTTGTTACATTATAAAAGAGTTACCACCAAATATAACAGATATGTTTAAAAAGAATACTCGGAGAGATAGTCATTTGTTCACAAACCAGCAGGACTTTGATGTCGGAGACCATTCGTGCACGTGTTGAACAATAATTTTTTTTCATTTGATCAGAATGTATGACACTTATTGTGACCGAAATAACAGCACAATGCAATTATAAATTACATGCTAACGTCATTTCATTAACTTTTGCGGTTTTTATCTTCTATGATTTTTACTAATTGTTTGACGTTTTTATTTTATCGACCGTTTTTTTTTTTTTTTTTTTTTGTAACGGTCGGTCTAATTTTTTACCCTGAGGTCAACATTAAGTGTAGGCGTATTTGAAGAAGGAATCGATTTGTAACGTCTGAAAGTCATTTTCCTGTTGATATGAATAGTTCTAAAAGTTTTAGGCAGAAATCAGCAACATTTTGTAGGATTCATCACTAAGAATGAAAACAAAATGAAATATTTGAATGCTGACTCGATGGATCACTGTTCGTGTGTTTAAGGCCCTACAAATAAATGTTTTCGTCTGTTTTAGTGACGTCACATTGAATTGTATCCTTATGTTCCCAATATCGTTATCTCATATCATGATGACACTATACACACGTAGTAACTCAAGGAGTTCTATGTAAACATGCGCCGGGTCTTCCCACTTTGTAGATGTCCATGCTAAAATGGAGATTATCTATTTGATATGGGAGTGTTCCTATCCTTAATTGCGTTTTAACCAATTAGTTTTATGTCCTTATGACGATGCAATATATACAACCACATAAAGCTATATCAATCCATTCTAAACATCCTCTTCATGGAAAGCGGCAAATACAAAAACCATTGAAAAATTCTTTTTGTTGCCTTTATGTAAAATTACAGTTAATATTAGATTAGTCATTACTTAAGGTGACCGGGACATTTATTTTTGTTACAAACGTACATTCTTACAAATATTTCCAATAGGCATAGTATTGCTACCACAAACTAGGTTTATTTTAAATTACAAGTATGTATATCCTCACTTACTGATGTCTTCTATTTGTTCATCGACGATCTCACCAAATACCACTGTACAAAGTAACAGGTATGCACAAACCAATCTCATCGTGTCCTTGCTTCTTAAACATATGAAATATTTACATTAGAGTTAGTAACCAGGTTTTATTAATTAATCAATGCGTATGATCATATAAGCACACTCACAAATATATTACGGTGGTAAAAAGTTGAACAGCTGATCCATTGAATCGTTAATAGTAGAATATTGAAAACAGTACATTCTCTTCTTTCGTATCAGAGTAATGGATAATTAATGACACGCTTGTAAATAAAGTTCAAAGATTATACTGAAGAAATAGATTCATGTCACTAGACAATGGTATACCTATCTGTAGTTTATGATGGTAAGTGTAAGGTAAATATCCGTTGTAGATAGATAACACAATATACCGTCGTCCTAACTGTAAAGTAAACAGATGAATTGATCATAAGGTTCTGAACTGATCACATGACTTGATTAATCGTATCGATTCTAATAATCAAAGTTATATCATACATTTGATGTAAACAATAATAGATATCATAACCGTGTACGTTCTTTCTCGTTGGTATCAATGGTATCTGGGTGACCTCTGGATTGCCTTACGCATTTCTTGTCATGGTCTTCCAGTTATCTTTATATTTTTACCTTGGTTTGCGTTGTAGTGCTATCATACACGGATGGATCATTTGTTTTTTTTAATCAATAGTAAATACACCTTTCTAACAGCTCGGACAAAGTGAACTTAACAATATAGAGGATATGGGTACATCATGTAGGTCATGAGCTGCTTGGACAAAGAAAGCAAATTACAATCTCTAATTTGGAAGGTAAGTTTGGATTTGTCACAGATTTATACATTGTGTATCGTCTTCAGAATACTCTCATTTTCCCGAATAAGCTGGGCTTATGATCCTTGAACTTTTTCAAAGGTCTCCGAGTAAATATTTCGTTCGTATATTTCACCCTTGTTTCCTTTTTAATTGGCAATAGCTGCGTCGAATTTTGTTGTAAAACCTCCCTGAGTAATACTAGCATACCTATTCTAATAACACAGGGGGAATATAATATCTGAATTATGAAACCATTAGGTAAGATGAACAACCATGCTTCAATCTGATATCGCAGAAATAAATAAATAATGGACACCAGTGCAATACTATAAAAGAAGCAATTTCAGTACAAACTTGAAGTGATTTATAGTTCATGTCCAATGGTCAATTATATAATCATACTGGAACTTCAAAAGAAGAATTCAAGACAGTTAAATTAATCAACAAGTATACGACTGCGATGCGCGACTACGATTTACAACCAGCGCAGCTATTTTCCTAAAAAATGCAACGTTAAATATTTATTTATCTTCTACACAGAAGAGTTCTAATAAAAAACAAGAACGCTAACTCTTTACTACAATTACAAACTACCTGGACCAAACTCTATATAGTGGTCCAAGGGAGATAAGTCTCACTAAGTTACTGAAAAAAACTTTTACTAAACAGTGATTCAGCTGGAAATATCGACTCAGAGTTATTAAACATAAATTAGATAAACCTTACACTTAACAATAATAAATTTGGCAATTATTCATTAAATCTCTGTTAAAATTGTGTGGATAACAAAACAGCAATTTTGTTTCCAAATGTGCAAAAACATCTATCGTTATGAATTCGTTACTCATTGACATACACTATTAAGAAAAATAAAAGTCGTTAATAATATGTCCATAGAAGTACGCCCTTACGCATTCCATTGGTAGTGGTACAGTTTTCTGCGATTTTGCGAAATAATAGATGTAAGTGGTAATGCTATAGGCGTTTTAAGCAATATTTCGACGATCTAATTGAAATTCGAATTACTGACCATGATACATCTATTTTTCGTTTACTCGTGCGATTGTGCTTACAAATAATCCCTCTACTTCTTGATGGGCAAAATGCAGTAAACAAATAAATGATAACAACAAAGAAAATACGGCACAGGATCTCATTATATGCCTTTCTCGCTCTTTCTATTTAATTATATAGTACTTTTATCTTTTGAATAAAATGACACTAATAAACTTGTGTATTACTTTTTCATGAGCCTTCGAATATTTTTTTCTTTTGTTCAAATTTTCCTTAGTTTTATGGAATGTGGGTTTTAATTGTGATTATGCTGCAATGTTGGTATTTTCTAGATTGTTTCCACACATCTCATCAAATGAATGCATGATTCAGATTAGCATATAACATATACTTTTCATGGAAAAATCATTTAATTACACTTATGCAAAATAAATATTTATTGATGATATTTTCAATTAATACCTTATTTCTTTCATTTGTTGATGTCGCATTGCATGCGACGCAATAAAATTATGATGGCAATCTGGTAAAAGAGATAACTTTCTGTCACACACATGTCCTCCAGCTCATATTACATGTGTGATAACAAATAATAAAACAAATATGAATGCGCTGATGACTAGAAACACGAGGACACAAAACGAATACAATGCATTTATTCTATTTTTTTAATTGTAAAAAAATGTTCTTGTCATTTTGTGATGTCATGTTGAAGACTGGGAAATGTACAAGGTAAATATGTTTCATTCAATAGCTGTATTACTGCTGGGATGGAACTTTTCATCCCGTGGACAGCTAACATCATACTTCCTACTTTAGAAATCATGCACGTTTCAATTCCAAAATGGAAAAACATGAAATTTGGAAAGAAGTGTTGAATTTCAACTTTTTGTCGGGTGTTGTCTCCTCAGTCAGAGAGCATATGAACGTGCCAGGATACTTATGACCTTAGTTTAAACTGAATACAAAATAAGTAGTTCTAATATATAATTGAAAGTCTTTAACAATTGGTATATAATGTTGCAAAAAATTATTAAATTTGTATCGTGTACGAAATTCTGACATATTTCTTGTTACAAAATGAAAATCACTCCCTAATGAATTTTACGGTCACGATTGCAAAGACTGTCACAAAGAACGTCATGGTGTTGATCATTTCAAATCCAAGGCCTGAAAAAAAGGATATCCATGATAGTTTAAAAACTAAAATATGTAAGAATAATTACAGAGTACAAAATAATTCAGAAAAATGTTTTTTGTGTCAAGTGTTTCGTGCAAATTTCGAGGCTGATTAAAATACAATTGTGTTAATAAACAGTAAGATTTTTCACATTAATGGTCAAGGGTTTTTTGTTCAATTTATACAACATGGATTCCTACAGTGAAGCTGTTAGTGGGTTAATAGACACTATAAAGGTTCGTATTTAATGAGATAAGTGTGTAATCAGAATCTTTCTAATTTTCCTGTGATATATGTTCTATGTTTTATGCGTTTTACTTATTTACTTACGTCCTGCCCCACTGGTCACGCTGGTCAGCATTGTATCTTTAATGGTTAATGACGTTGTAGCTGTTTTCATGGTTACGTCAGATGACATGTGATTGATTCTCTTTCTTTTAGTAGGCGAACATCGGCTCTATTTGTTCAACATAGATTAATACAAATAGAGGAATTGTATGCTCAAAACTTCTTCGAATTTACAACTGCTTGCTTTGAGGCAAATCAATCAATCGAAAATTCAACATTGGATCCTTAGTTTTATTCCTAACTGCGATACATGACGATCTGACTAAGCCCCGCTGGAATCGCCGTCTAGTGACCTTTTATTGTCAACATTGATTATCTGTTAATGACTAATGAAATTATTCTATTTCTCAATCGTTTAGAGACAAATTTACACAATATAATTTTCTGTCAATCACAGCAATACAACATATCTATATTATTTTCAACATGTTAATATGAACACGTTTCAAGGTAATTTCTCGAAATAACATTACACATCAGATCTATGTTTACCATTCTATGACATCGCCACTATGTGACCTTACCGAATGTACATTACCAGGATATACCTGCCAGTAAAAGTATCAAAACTTTAACAGTAACGTAAACCAAATGAGTTTACTTCCCTTTGTACGGTTTTTGTCAATTTCCTCTTAACCAATTAACATTGACATTGCACAGAAATGCCAGCTGAAAGTATGAATTGAACCATATCTAAGATATGTTACTATAATTTCACAGATGTGCATTTTTTGTTAATGTTGACGAAAGTACCGCCATTTTAGCTTCGTTGACAGCTCCATTGGACAACTTTCCGACCTATTGCCAACAGCAACCATGTATAAAGTTGAATACATTATAGAATTATAGATACTATCTAATGTTGCGAAAAATAAGTAAGTTTAACTGTTATAAGTTCATTCTAAATCTTGATAAAGTAAAGCCGTCTTTATTTTCATGATTTAGTGAACGTCAACAACACTCAACTGCATAAACGTTAAAGATGGCCGCCATATTTGAGAGAGCTAGCATCAGAAAGTTGACTGTGGTAACAAATTGGAGATTTATGCGTATATGAATACTGACTTTATTTGACAACAACTGCGAAACCAACTACCAGCTCATATTATTCTTGTTTTATCGAAATGAGTCAAACAAGGAATTTAACTGCGTGAGGAAACCGGAGTATCCAGAAAAAAACCCCACATATTCTGGCGGCGCTCAGTTATGTACATTTGTCGGTCAAATTCACAACCCAGAGAAAATAATACTGAACAAATTTCGTCCAATATTAAACTTATTGCTTATATTAAAGGCAGCTTCCGTGATTCGCTCGTCATGTATTTCCCCTATCAAGCTTTCAAATACCAGGTTTGCTAAACTAAAAATGAAATGAAAGTTTATATACTCAACAAAAAAAAGAAAGGTTAAATATTTCCTTGGAGAATACCTGTAAATGAGTGAAAACAAAATGACGTTTGTGCAATATTAGAAAATGGTAATGTTTTACATTACAAAATCCAAGGGGGTTACCAAAATCATTCAAGCGTGAAAGTCTGTATTAGCGAAAGAGCTGCACGAGGTTTTCTGCGACTAACTTCTATCTTCGCTTGAATTTCATAAACAATTAAACTGTGTAAGTCGTTTAAACCAAACTGGGTCAACATCCGATCGTCCCCGAAGCGGCCGACCCCGTAAAACGACCGCCAGGGATGACCGTCGTATACAATTGATACACATGCGCAATCGATTCATAACTGCAGTAGCGACTACAAGGACGTTGTTTGGGCGTCGTGTGACTCCCCAAACAGTCCGTAACAGGATGAGGGCCTACCATTTGAAAGCGCGGCGTTCCTACACTGGACCCAATTTGTTGCGACGTCACAGTAATAATCGGCGTAACTGGGTCCGTGTTCACCGTCGTTGGGCCTTACGACAATGGAACAATGTTCTGTTTTCAGCTGAGTCCAGGTTTTGTCTGCAACACGGTGACGGAAGGCGCAGAGTGTAGAGGCAACGAGGGGAGCGTTTTGCGAACTGCTGCGTCGCAGAACGGGACCGCTTTGGCGGCGGAAGTGTAATGGTTTGGAGTGGTATTTCTGGGGGGACTCGTACCAGGCTTGTTGTGTTAAATGGCAATTTAACCGGCATTCGATATCGGGACGAAATTTTAAGACCAGTGATTCTGCCATTCTTAAGACGCCATGGCGTTGGCGTCATTTTTCAACAGGAAAACGCACCAGCGCATACCAGTCGCGTCAGCAGATCTTTCTTGCAGCAGAATAACGTACAGGTGTTAGATTGGCCATCTAAATCATCTGATTTGTCACCGATTGAGCATGTCTGGGACGTTCTTGGGCGACGAGTGAGTGAACGTCAAAATCAGCCGTCAAACTTGCTGGAGCTGGCTCAAGCCTTGATCGCTGAATGGAACAACATCTTTCCTCGAATTATCCGCCGGTTTACGAGTTCCATGCGACGACGCTGCAATGCTGTTTACTTCGCAAACGGTGGCCATACCCGTTATTAATGGTGTTATCTTTGAAATTGAACCGAACGTCCTTTACAGTCGAATAAAATCAACTGAACGCAAAGTTTTATAATGAACCATGACTGCAGTTTTATCAGAATTGATCAATCACTTTATTCGTACATGATTGGTAAGGATTTATGAAGGGGTTAATTAATTAATCACAGAATAAAGTAGTGTTACCTTTCTGTTTTTTTTTTTTTTGTTTTGTTTAGTATATTGTAATAAAATGGTTGGTGGATTATAACCTGTTTCCTTTTATTAGAATCAACCGATACAAGATTTTCATATTTCAAAATTCATCTTGAAACGGAGTACAGATATTTACAAACATTTAAGTAATTAATTCATGCAATCTTAATCAGAAACAGATATGTTTGCACTTACCAGATTACATTCAGTTAATCCATATCCTTTTGGACGCACGCGCACTGTGCATGTGATAGTGATTGTTTTTGATGACCCAACAAATCGGAAGCCGTACATGGTGTTTGTGACATTGTTTCCATTTCCTTCCCACTTTTCTCCGAACAACTCTTCGTCATGTTTACAACTGAAACATTAAAATACTTTCCCATAAAATGGCTAATTGATACTACATGTTTGCTATATAAGCAAACTGCTTATATTATTAGCATTAAGTAGTTTTTTCTTATCTGAAACGTTTAAAACGAGCCTGTAATATGAATAAAAATAACGCTTTTATTTCATCATTTTATCTTAGAATATTATTTGAAAAAATACAAATTTGTACAATTTGTTTCTGATTTGAGAGAAACTGTATTATAGCAAGGTTGCACATTACATCAGCTATACCGCATTCAGTAATGAATAATGCCGTACCAAGTAAACAAACCTGCAAAAGATGAACATTGAAGCCAGAAATTCATTTGAATGATTAGTTAAGACATATGTGAAGAATGCATTTAGATATGGATCAGACAATAAATATAAGCTTGTATTACCCTGCTTCAATCCACAATGTCTCTTCCTTTCCATTTCCTGTTGCCTTACATTCTGTTGGTTTGATATCAACATTTCCTGCAAGATATACAATGTAAATATTCAGAGGAATCAATTTTATTTCAGTTTTGCCAGATCCATGAAAAGGAGCCTCGAAGGAGTGAGTGAATACAATGTACAATAGTGTATTAAATAGGAATGAAAACAATGAATATCAATAGTGATTTGAATTTTGCATCATTCGTTCTTATTGATTGCTCATTGTATCCAGTAGCAATATCAGCCTATCATCAATTAGGTGGTCATGTGATCCATCGGTATTTACTCCTTACGTGAAAACAATCAGTGTGAAGATGGTGATGTTTAGTGCAACGTGTAAGCTGAACTGAAGGACCACGAGGTTGCCATTTTGGATCCTCGAGAGTTGTAATATTATTTGTCAGAGAAGTATGTAAAAATGACTGAATTCCTATAACATGTAAGAATCAGTTTTAAAGTGGGCAGAAAGTGTTAACCCGAAACGGTATCTTCTGTAACCCGAATTTGATCCCGTTATGTAGTATTGTAATATAAATCATACTGTAGAATATCTGGAAGATCAGTATCGTGACAATATGGCATTATTGTTAGTCAATTAATTTTATAGTTCACTGTATTGATATTGCCTGGTATGGAACAAATCAGAACCTGATTGTGGATCAACATTATTTGAAAAATTTAGTTGACACTTAGTTTGCGACATTGAAATTCCTGGAAATGATTGCTGATTGTGTGAATGTGAAATTATGGAGGAATTACACTATTTTTTTGTGTTGGATAATTACATCTGTAAACGTACATTATTCATTACTTTACATTTTACGACGCCAGAGTACAATTGTGAGACTTGTGTACTTGTATACTGTTCTTTTTGTGACCAAATTAGTACATTAGAAAGGCCCAGTCAAATGTAACTGTCTTATTCGTGATTTTCCAATAAGAGAGTATTTATACGACAGCCACAGGTAATATATAGTACAGTTACATGTTAGATATAAGACAGCCACGGATAAGTTAAAATACAGCTACCGGCAACATACTGGAGGGTTTCATGTAACATACAAGACATTCAGAGGTAACACAGAGTTCGAAATTGGATGTAGCCCGTGGCTAGTGAAAGTTACATTGGGCTAATTGATACGCATTTCCACTGGTCCGATTGGGTTAGTAATGCTAGAATTCACCATTCACGTTTTCAACGTTTCTGAAAAAAACCGTAAAGCATGCCCAACTAACATGCGCTGAGAACCAGCGTAATGTATTGTAATATAGGTCGTGAATAGGTTTAATTCGTGGTCAGAAAAAAGTTTGAGTAACTAAGAGCAATACTTGACAATGCGGTGGTATATAAGTTGCGTCAGTCCCTCATCTAAAAACAAAACAAAGCGAAAGAATATGAAAAGGACTAAAGGAGCAGGAAGTTCCTTCCTTCTTGGAAAAATAAGTTTTCTCTCTCATTTTCTTACATTTGTCTGTTACACGTTCAATATTCCTAGTGGTTATTATCTATATATTAATTACGTTACATCATTTCTTTTGTTGTACAAACACATCATAGGTTTTGTTTGATATGCAAAGATACGAATGTTGAACAAATATCTTTTAACTATTTCTAAATCTCACCTTTGTGCAATCTGTAAGAACAAACGATCCATCTGTCTGGAGCTCTGGATCAGTACAGTTGCCCACAGATGATTGGTTGAGATATCTAATTGTCAAATTAGTTAAGGAACCACCGTCATTGATGATATGGATATCCCCTTTTTCTGTGCAATCTTAGATAACAAGAATGAATAATTATTTAGGAAGTGAGGTTTTGGCATCTATGAATCTAGATAATCGGCTATAACAAGTTGACATTAATCATTCTTGCTGGACAGAAATGAAGCAAACGTGTGGTCTTATTGTGTGAGGAAACAGGATTACCCATAGAAAAACCACGTGATTTGGCAGATGACTCAATACCTTTTCACGCTCGTTCGGATAATCTATCTCCGGACGTTTAGTGGAAAGATGATACATCTTCATTTATACGCGTATATACTACACTAATAGTTGATCGGATTTATTTTCAACCTCAAGACAAGGAAGTAGTATTCTTAAAATTATATGCCGTCACTAGGATTATTCACATCTTAGTTATAAACTAGTGAAGATTATCTCAATACATAAAATAGGCTCATATTGTAAGTAATCACTTACTGTAATAAAACGTATCTGGGATAAATGTTGGTGTCAATACTGAAAATTTAGACGAAGCTGCTGGTGAAGGTGATTTAGGTGATGCTGAAACTTTAGACGGAGCTGCTGTTGAGGGTGATTTAGACGATGCTGGAGCTTCAGACGGAGCTGCTGTTGAGGGTGATTTAGACGATGCTGGAGCTTCAGACGGAGCTGCTGTTGAGGGTGATTTAGACGATGCTGGAGCTTCAGACGGAGCTGCTGTTGAGGGTGATTTAGACAATGCTGGAGCTTCAGACGGAGCTGCCGTTGTAGGTGATCTATATGATGCTGGAACTTCAGACGGAGCTACTTTTGCGGGTGATTTAGACGATGCTGGGGCTTCAGACGGAGCTGCTGTTGAGGGTGATTTAGGGGATGTTGCTGTTGAACTTTAGTCGGAGCTGCTGTTGTGGGTGGTTTAGGTGATGCTGAAGTTTTAGTCGGAGCTGCTGTTGTGGGTGGTTTAGGTGATGCTGAAGTTTTAGTCGGAGCTGCTGTTGTGGGTGGTTTAGGTGATGCTGAAACTTTAGACGGAGCTGCCGTTGTGGGTGGTTTAGGTGATGCTGAAACTTTAGACGGAGCTGCTGTTGTGGGTAGTTTAGGTGATGCTGCAATTTTAATTGGAGCTGCTGTTGAGAGTGGTTTAGGTGATACTGAAACTTTAGACGGAGCTGCTGTTGTGGGTGGTTTAGGTGATGCTGAATCTTTAGCCGGAGCTGCTGTTGAGGTTGTTTTAGATGATGTTGGTGATGTTAACTTTACTGTAGTGACGCCGAGGGAGGCGATGCAAACCTAAAACCAGTCATGTCATTAATCGCTATAATTAAAAGGATACTGTATATGAATCTTAATACAAAACTGCTGTTATTTAACATTGCTGTAATTGAAAGTGCAATTTGTCAAATAACTTACCATTAGCAGAATAAAGGTCAATCCGTGCCGTGCCATTTTTAACTATTTGATTTCTTCTGATCTGTTGTAGAATATAAAACAGAAATATATATTGTAAGATTAAAACAATTATATTCATTTTGGATAATCATAATAATAATAATTTGTTTTGGTTTACAAATGCAATTGGATTATGGCAGAATTTCGTATACAATTCCCGTATCTATAAAGTATCATATAGATTCGATCGTTTATTATTTGGCAAATTTTCTGCTAATAAACATGATATAATAATAATGATGTGATATATATGCAAATGGATTCTAATAAGTTTTTGAGGACATTGAGTTGCTTAACTGATTTGATAATTGCATACCATTAAGATTTAACGCCAACTTAAGTACGATTTATTGTTGTTTTACACGAAATCCATACATTTTACATAAAGATATCATCATGTAATGATGTTTTAAAATGTTTAAAAGTTTGATGTATGGAATGTTCGGTCTGTTTATCGATATAACAAAATATAACATCCAGATGGTTGTTCGTGAAAATACAAATAAAAAAAGCAAATCTGTCATATAGTACATGTTACTTAAGCAATTAAATAAATATTGTTATATGTAGTAGTAACTGTCTTAAACAATATATAGCCGAATTTTTCTTATGGTATTAAATATGAAATCGATATGTGTGGCTTTGGAAAATGTATGTAAACGTATGTGCTTCAAAATCAAAATCAAATGTTTACTCGTCGACATATAGAACACACTTCATATCTTAAATTTGAAATCTAATTTCTAAGAATGCAAAACATTATTTGGCAATTTTATTGAAAAACGTACATAAATCACTTACACAGACGGTTATTTATGCAAAACGTATGACAACATGTGTTATCGATATCTCCACAACACCATGTTAACGGAAAAATAAGATATATACAAGATGAAAGATTGATTCATAAAATTGCTGTACCTTTTTTGTAATGCAAAATGACTCTGCCCCTGCTGTCCTTAACTGATCCTGTGCAGCCTTATATTACACTGTGAACCTTTATATAGTATCCCCGATAACACTTTCGGAATGCTAGCGATAAACGAAATCGTTATTAGTTGGAAGGGACAGCTTCCAACATCGTTTCGGCGAATTTATGGGACTTGTTAGTAACCACACAGAGGGAGAGGAATTTAGAATTATTTTGACCTATCAAGTTATTATAATAAGTTTGACCCTTCATAACAGTGATCTGATTGGCCAATAAGGCAGTGACTCAACACGGACCATAACCTCCATACATTATCTTAGCTTTCATCAATCATAGTTACCTAGGTGAGGTTTGTCAATGGCTAAGCTGAACACTAGGTGTAACAAAATCTTTACGTTGTGTCATAAATAAAGCGTTAGTAAGGCACATAGGGATTTACCGTTTGTATCCCAGACATTTTAAGTTCAGGCGAGCACAAGTTTAAATCCTTGTATAAATTGCAGATTTTAACATTAATTTTATGTTAAAATTGATAAATAGCACGGGTGAAATTCTTTTTTCACCTCCTGCTCTAGATATTGACATTTCGGTCGACCACTTTTGTATTTTCTTCAGTTGCCTGATAAGTTGAAATTTAGGCCCTTAGCATTACTGACGAGTCGTAGAAGGACGCAACAGCTGAATAATGCAGTGAAATACCTTGTTAGGCTCTACTGTATCTTAACTTAATTTGTATTAAAAAAGTGATATTCTCAATATAAGTAAATTTCCTGAACGTACAAGAGTTAAAATTAGAAACATTCGATCAAAATAAAGAATTAAACTGGATAATGCCGTAGTTTTGTCCCTCTCATTTCTTGCCTACATTCAATGAAAATAGACAATCATTTTCAAATAATGGTATTCATTTAAAATTAAAACCATCAGGGTCAGTCTTTTTTTTTTACGTGATGCTACATTTTGGGAAACGACAATTCAACAATTGACGAAGAACAGAGCAAATCTTTTAAAATGCATATTAATTTCAATACAGATGTACAGAGTTTTGACTGATGATTGAGGCTTGAAATATTTTTTGTACATCCTGTAGTGCTCAATTACGTAACAAAAAAACCCCATCAAATTATTAAAACATTTCAACCACACTAGTGGACATATAGATAAAATGTCTAAAAGAAAATTTACTTACCATGTTCATTAAAAAATGAAATGGGTTTCGTTTCCTTATTTTAATCCATTCCTAACATTATTTCGATTTCAGCATTTCAGGAATTAACTGCTTTCACAAACTTAAGTTTGGTCTAGAATTATTTAGAATAACAACTAATCTTTCCGACCAAAATAATGCATTGAACAATAAAGCATAATGCATTTTGGGCGACAAAGTTTGCATCAATTAGGTGTAAATGGCAAAAACAAAAACAACAAAGATAACAACATATAAACATAATTACTACACAAATAAAAATATTTCCTCAAATGAATTATTAAGGTATATCATCAAAATCGGGTTAAGCGAGATTTGACAGCATATTTCTATATATTACATATTATAACATATATTGTTATAGATCATGAACATAAACTTCATTTTTTCATTTTTATAATGTTAAAGTAATAGTATACCACATAAATGTTGACAATAATTTTACGTTTCCTTTCACATATTTCCGTGCCTGTTATTGGTTGTCTGACTACGTATTATCAACCGTGCAATAGAATGCTTATCAATAACAGCAAAATTGTTATGGTATGTCATGTTAACCCATATTTATTAAATCTGAATCTCGTTGATTCCAACCTAAACAATGAATGCGTACATCCGGTATCTTGTGTAAATAAGAACTCCTTGTAATATTCGCGCTGTAAGATGTGGAAATTGTACGCTGACCTGACAACGTAGGATTGTTTGTCCTATTCATGGCGGTAGATATTAATAAATTTAGCACATATACTGTTATGCTGATACGATCCGAATACTATACGTGCCGAAGCATCAACGTTGAAATTAAATTATTCTTGTTAATGAACTACGAGGCAAATATTTCAAGGTAGACCTTTATTACATGGAACGCAATATTATTTGCTTTCAGTCGTTGCTATATCAGATAACAGTTGGAAAAGAATATTTTTTACTCGTTTGTGAAAGACCTGATCAATTAGATATCTTCGTTTTACGACTGATTCTTTAAGATATGGGACCAGTTTAGAGCGGACTAACACTGACATACGAAGTGTACGAGACCAGTTTGGAGCGTACTAACACTGACATACGAAGTGTACGAGACCAGTTTGGAGCGTACTAACACTGACATACGAAGTGTACGAGACCAGTTTGGAGCGTACTAACACTGACATACGAAGTGTACGAGACCAGTTTGGAGCCTACTATCACTGACATGCGAAGTGTAAGAGACCAGTTTGGAGTGTACTATCACTGACATACGAAGTGTACGAGACCAGTTTGGAGCGTACTAACACTGACATACGAAGTGTAAGAGACCGGTTTGGAGCGTACCAACACTGACATACGAAGTGTACGAGACCAGTTTGGAGCGTACTAACACTGACATACGAAGTGTACGAGACCAGTTTGGAGCGTACTAACACTGACATACGAAGTGTACGAGACCAGTTTGGAGCCTACTATCACTGACATACGAAGTGTAAGAGACCAGTTTGGGGTGTACTATCACTGACATACGAAGTGTACGAGACCAGTTTGGAGCGTACTAACACTGACATACGAAGTGTAAGAGACCAGTTTGGAGTGTACTAACACTGACATACGATGTGTAAGAGACCAGTTTGAAGTGTACTAACACTGACATACGATGTGTAAGAGACCAGTTTGAAGTGTACTAACACTGACATACGAAGTGTATGAGATGGTACGGTATCAACCAACTTTTGCGACTGCACTATAATCCTATGTACACTATATCTGAAGAATAATTTGACTAAAAATAACAGTTTCTGGCGTTGCTACAGCCGATGTTATGAACATCTCACATAAACTTCTATCTTGAATCTTCAAGTAAAGAAATAAGTTCAGCAATATGAATTCCGTTATCGATCGCAGTAATCTCAACCGTATACTAACAAAATACTTGAATTAATATTTTTTTTTAAATGCAGACCGGTTTTGGTTATACTGTTTATTCTCAAGTTTAGGGTTGACGATTTAACCCTAGAGTAAATTCTTTCAGCAGATTATTGACATACCCCAAAGTCTCTGAATAAATGCTCTCCCTCTCTTGACTCTTTATAAATGAGTTCATATGAGACTTACGAAAATCGTGTAGAGTCTTTTAATTTCTTTTGCAAAAGCACTGAGGATGTCTTTAAAAACACAAAATCTAAATCTAAATACACCCGAATAAGACATCATGGACTCGACGAACTCTTCTACAGCAACCACTTACCTCGTGGAACACCAAGTTTTATGAAAAACATGATGATTTCGAATTATGTGTTGCAATTGTTCATTTCTCACTATCATTATTCAAACTCCAGTTAATCATGGCAATTACAAGTCACAGTTAATTCCATGTTCAAGGGCTTATACGCCAGATAACGATTGTTGTGCAAGATGTCACAAGTTGGGAGATGAATTCACAAAAACCTTGATCCAGGAGGTCTCGTAAGGACATTTTTGTTTCCTTTTCTGATGTGAGGTTGAAAACCTTTGGTGCTATGATACCTGACAGACCTTGATATTCTAAAGGATCTTGGAATTATATATATATATAAATTCTATAAGGTATCAAACAGCATCAAATCCGATTTTTATATTAGAGTTGTCCCCCTTTATATCTTATTGGACATAAATGATCTTATAAGAATGAAATTACGTTTTTATCTAAAATAACCTTTTTAAATACTGCTGCTCATGATAACTTTCAAATTCAGTTGATAGTTTGTTTGGTGAAAATATCCGTTTAATTTGAAATGCAAAAAGAAAATACAAGCAACTTAACATGTTATCCACTGATGAAACTTAAATTCAATAAAACTGAGATAAAATATGATGAAATACAATATGTACCCGGAGACTTCTGAAAAGTATAAGGAGAATAAGACCGGCTATTCTGGAAGAGTAAGCGTCATCTGTTTGGTAAGTCCAAATAAGTACTGTCACGTGTTCAAATGAGAACAACAAACAGGCAAACAATCGAACATTACACTTGTCCGGCTTCCTATCGAACAAAGAAATATAATAATTATCGACGAAATCACCACGGCGACTGTAAAAAGTCCTTTAATTTCCATCAACCTGCATGTTTTGGAATCTTGTGTTATGATTTCGCTCGTCAGACCATTTTTAGAAGTAACTTCTACCGTTTTTATGTCTATAATAATGATATCATATTGGTATCTTCGAAAACTTTTATAGATTGACATTGTTATGCAGAAATAAATATTCTGGCATATTCCTGTGTCCCCAACTTATCCAAGCGGTCTTTCACAGAAGTTATGGTTTTTAGATTTTATCCGACAGGAAGGTACATTATTGCTTCTGTATGAAGTAACATGGCGCTAAATTCAGGTTTATTGATCGCGTCATTCGTCAACTATTAGGCTGATATGTAGAAAATTTAAACATTTCATATGTTATTCCAGTAAAAGATAAATATAAACCTACGTACTTTACAAAACTACTAAAAATGGAAAAAAGGTAAAAAAAATCCAATCGCTTTTTATAAGATATACATAAATCTATAACATACTTAAACAAGACGTGGACAATGCATCTATGAATAACAACAATAAAACTACACCTACGTGTAAAGGTCATAGATATTGATCAAATTAAAAGCAACTTTATGGCATAACAAATTTGAAATTTGATATGTGATATTTTGATATGCACGTTCTTTTATGTATTAAATTGACGTAGAAGAAACAAAAAGAAAGATAACGCTAACGCATTATGCATATGTATTAATATGCCGCAGAAGAAACAAAAACAACAACGAATAATCTTTATAGGTAAGTTTAATCCATCGATGTAATTTACAAATGAATCACATCTCCTGTCGAAGATCCAAACTTAATGATAATAAGAAAAAGTGCATTTTTAACGATTAAAGATAAACAGCATATTGAGTTCATATAAGATAAAATGAAAATACAATTAGATAACTTATTTATTTATTGGAGTAATTATGGCCAGGACCATGATACCATTGCAATTAATGGATCTTAATATAATCACAAAATAGTACACATATATCCATTTTCTGTTCTGTTTCTTGTTTATATGAACAAAAGATCGATGTAATTAAAAAAAAAAAAAAAAATTTCAAGAAAATCAGGGTAATTATCTCACAAAAAATGGCAAGATCATCTGGTTACATATGATAGGAGAGTACATGTAGATTTATTTCTCCCTTTTTCTGAGGCCTTTATATTATTTTCTAACACTTGTTTTAAAGTTTGCGTTACAGATGATTAAGCAAACGTGCTGCTGCAATCAGGACCATTGCTTTCAATGTGATCCCTCCGGTCATTCCTGAAACATATGAACAATATCGCAGTTCATTAACAACTTCCTTTAAAATTTATTATCATTTGGATTTAAGATGAATCATTTTGATTGATATAAAATGATGGATTACTTCTAGAATTATAAATTACACACCTTCTGCCAAACTGTTTTCCTATAATTAATGATTACTTCTACTGTGCTCAGCACAATCCTTACATTACTGTAATTATTGATTACAAAACTTCTTCAATAAAGTAAGATCTTCAAATCATAGAATTTTGTCAAGTCGACAGAATGACTGGATATTTCAGCGATATCTCGGAGGAACTTCAACTCTATAGCAAGTGGATATTAAGTCTATTGAAATGTAAACATACTCATAGCACTATTTGTGGAAGTTTCGAATATTTTGTCTCTGACGTGGAATCTCAGTACCGCCTCATGTTTGGCTGATAAGTGTTTCCTTCCTTTTCTTTTTGTGTGTTTCTATAAATATATAAAATGAATACACCAGTATAACATTTATATATACATTACCCAGATGGAGCAAGCTTCTAGTATATATATCGCCTTAAATATTTTTTCGGTCGTGGTGAACAATGCGAACAATAATGAAATATCTCTTTACAAAGAAATATTAACTTGAACGTGATACGTTTTTTTTTATAATATATCAATTTTTTTCCAAAGAGATAATATATTCTCATCGCTGTTTTTAGGTTTTAAGTATTATTAAATGAAACATTCAGAACAAATCTAGGTAGTACATTAAAAACTGATGCTATAGCAAATTTTCACAATATGAAGATAGTTGAAAAACGAAAGACGTCCCATATTCATATCTCTACAATTGCCTTGATTCACAAATAACATTATATTAAATTTACAAAATATAACAATTAAATATTGAAAGATGATCCTTTGCGCTAGTATAATCCGTAAAAATGGTGAATATAACAGCTGTAAAGATCTAGTCAGACCAACACAATTTATTTATTCACAATCAATGAAATAACATTCATAAACAGATTATTAAGCATTTTACAGATTCCATTCAAAATGTCCAAATGTTAACATCTCGAATTATAAAACCGAAAGAAAATGTTAACCTACAAAATAAGCACATAGTATGTTATGAGAATATTGATGATTATATTTCATATAGTTGTTTTTATCCTTAAAAGTAATGAAAATAATTGTGAGTACATTTAAAATAAAGAGTAAATGTTCATATGTTTGTAATGAATGGGATTTATATTTTAACTTACGCTTGGGAAAACTTTAACTACGCATTTCAGATACACAGTGTTCGATCCAACAAGCCGGAAGCCATGTAATATCGCTTTTAGTTGAGCCTTTGAACCATGTGACATCGTTACATTTGATGAGGTCAGGTTTTCGAAAGTTTCAAGAACTCTAGTCGAACTGAAAGTATGGACATGCTTAGAACGATATCCATAAAATGTGTTTATCTGATATTTTGGGAAACAATACATCACAGTCAATTAAATTATGAGGAGATTTATCATTGTTTATATTTGTGTAAATGCATAATTAAATACATATGAGAAGGTGTTGATAAATGTGCTACAATTAATACAAAATTTCCATTTCTACATCATAACACCATGGAAAAAATTAATTTAAGGGATATCATCATGGGGCGATTTACATATATAACTGCAGAGATTATTAAACCAGGTCGTTTTACATATTTTAGTCATAAATAAAGGTTGTAGATGATGAAATATAATACATACAAATACATAAAAATGATAACATAATAGATGAACAAGAAACTTACGTGTCAGATGATACGTTTGGATAAACCTGTATTGATCCGGTAAAGTCACCATTGCTAGCAACTGAACAGGAATCTACACGTAAACCGTGAGTCTCTTGAATAGAAAAGATAAACATTTTTGATAGACCTATAATTTGGGGGTTCGGGTGGATGGGATACTATCACTTATCATCTTTGGTATTGATAGTTTTGAACATCAAACGGGACGAAGTACCGGAAGTAAACAAATCAGACCCATGCATATCTTGCCGCTTAGCTCTAAGCATTAGGTATTATCATTTCTTTCCTTTTTTTGATTCCTTGTATTTAAAGAAAAAAGACAAACAAATATGATATTAGCTAAATATATGTATAATACTTTTGTTAATATTTAAGGTTTTTATGTGTAATTAGTCGACTGTTTACTTCATTAACAGGTAACGCTATCCAAATTGATATACCACGTTCATATACGCTGGCCATGGAGTAGGTCGGGAAAAAGAGATAAAGGAAACAATAATGAATAAGACGGTCAAATATGACACATTTCTCAGATATGTATACATGATTTACATATGCCCATATTAACACTTGATACTCCGTCGTGACGACGTTGGGACGGGGATATAGTTTTCCGTTCATACGTATGTACACCAATGTTAGATTGTTATTGTTTACACCCGAGTAGCCTCAATCAATTAATGAGTTTGCGTTACTATTTGAATAACGTTGCCAACACTCCGGTAGCTAATATCCTGAAAGAAATTACTAATAGCATTTTCATAGTTTCTAAGAATTTTTTGTCAAATTCCGCACACTTTGCTTTCGATTTTTTAGCATCAGTTGAAAACGTGGAGGATTTTTATTGTCTGCGATGCCACATTACTTCTACTGATAATTCACATGTCATGGGTATTGATGTAGATGATGCTCTATACTTTTCTATAGTGAATAAAATCTGAAATTCCAGGTGTTTGCCCCCAGGACAATGGTATCGGTCAACATCTCTATGTTAGCTGCTTACGTCACAGTTCATTACTATTCTGTACTTCCCGGTCGTTACTCGACAATTTCCGCCATTAAGCAAACCCCCCGTCTAGGAAGCGGATGTTTATTTTTCGTCTGCCGTCGTGGACAGACCTGCTAAATACTCAATAATTCGTTTCCTTAGATATCAACAGTAGAAGGTGTATAACAAAACATTTGTAGACTGGATTTTCAGCAACATGTGCTATGTAGAACCCTCGGACCAAACTCCTCTGGTTCAACATAACACATGTTGGTCTTTAACCCAGTCATCACATGTATAATGTTCAACATAAGACAACTGCGGAGGAATCTCATTGGCAATTGGAGAAAGAAATTAATGCTTTGGGTGAAAATGCATTAAGAAAAAAAATTATTTAAAAAATAATCTGATACCTTTGAAAAGTCAGGTTGATTTTTTTATCAGTATAGACATGTATCTTTATTTCACATCGTGATTTATTTTCTGCATAACATCTTTCTTTCATAAAATCAATCGATTGTTTTATACTCTTAATTACTTCTTTCTGAAACATTTTCATTCATTAGAAATGTCATTGATCTATTGTTGCTTATGATCAAATCATTAAACAAGATTATACACGTTTGCTAACTTTTTAATAGTATTGTTTACATCATAAATGTTTTTATACCACTCTGCTCACTCTGTTAAGATGTAAATTCAAACTAGAGTGATATCTTTAAAGTTGAAAAATAAGTATGACGTTCCGCAACCAGTTTCAGATTTATAATACTTTGATAGCGACTGTAATTGACAATTCAGGTAACTGCCATTATAAGTGATATTTCTTACTTATAATTCATAATATATTTTCCAGCTAACTATCTAAGGATCCGCCGACCAAGCATGCACTGGAACTGGAGAGAGGGTAAGAAATGACACAACAGAACGATATACTGCCAGAAAATCCTTTTAAAAGCTGGTTTGGTAATCAAAAGATTTATCGTTTTAATCATTTCATTTTGTGGATAATGAGTCATAATAACTTACCAGCACCACCGATATATAGACTATAATTCGATCCGATGCTTATTGTCGTCACTTCAGTTGTTGAAGTGCCAAAGGCCGTTAACATCATAGATAATGCAATTGTCTCAACAACTGTTTTTGGCGCTCCTGTGTTTATTGAAGCTTCACTGCAATGAATTAATCACAATTTAATTTTGAATGCATAGCCATACCATCGTCTTCATTATGTAAAGCAATAATAATGTCAAATATGTCATGAGAACGGTGTATGAAAACAAGTGATTCCTCCTTAATATAGCGACATAGTACTTGTTATTTATGTAATACATTATTTTGTGTTGAAAAAAAACTTACGTAAAGATTAGATGAGGTGTCATTGTTATAGCAGAAGTCAATCCGTTACATGTCACATTCACAATTTGCACCTCCCCAACCAAAACTGTTGCATTTTTAGTCGTATTACTAAGTGTGATTGTAATCGGACTGTCCTAAAACAAAACAATATGGTGACTGATATGAGTCATATTGCTATTCGCTCCCACGGCATCAACTTTTCCTGAGGAAAGGTATGATAGAAAGCAATCAATTTTAAGCAAACATCCATCATCAAAACTATCACCCGATGTCGAAAAATAACGATATTATCTTGTGATTAGGTCGTAATGAAGATATATGAATCTACATTTAAGTTTCGATTCAGGCGAAACAACGCCTATCGTCGTCTTCTCTCAGTGCAAAAGTGTATGTATGACATTTCGATCACCGTGGTAGGAGAATAAATAGTGCTATCAAATAAGTATGCTTCAAATTGCTTATATATAGATGTTATTGAGTATGATAAGTATACTTTAAAAACAAAAGCCTTTAGCATTACCTCCTCGAATGACCGAATGAGGTTATACCGTGGTGCGATGTTCGTCGTTCGACCGTACGACATCAACAATTTCCCTTTAAACAGTTGCTTTTCAGTAACCACAAAACCAGATTTATGAAATATTTTCAAGGTATTCACAGTGGACAATTTTCAGCAATCAATTAGCTTCTCCTGATCAAAAATTAAATAAAGTCCTCCAAGACAATCTTACATTATCAGGTATAGACAAATGATTTTTCCTTTAAGTATAAACATGCAAGATCCAAAGTTTGTTTGCCTGGATTTGATGTTGTCCATTTTTACCCATCTATGCGTTTTGCAATTACAGATCGGTTCTACTATGTCTGTATGCATTTCAATTCTTTGTACCTCGAAGTGTGTTTTGTTGATCGGTCACGTAACTCTATTGTTAGTAGTTATTATATTTAAATGACTTTATATGTGACCATCACTGTCTGCCATTTGTGTTTTGGTTGTGAACTACATGACTACATGCTCGTATTTGAACTTACTGTCGGGATTAATCGTCGATGTTCTGGTCCAGCTACACTTTCAACTTTTTTTGATATAAGGACTTTCGGTTAGCTCTTTGACTTTTACTACCATATGGGAGTAAAATTACTATCTTCCACTGCTTACGGCAAAACAGAACTCTTTCATTCAGTTTTATATCGCTAACTTTTCATCGACATAATTAAAGTCAATCAGGAGTAAACACGCTTTTTCTGTATCAATATAGTCATGCAGTTTCTACTATGTGTGCAGGAGCCGAATATTTAGTTTCCTCTTTCAGTCTAAATTATTCTCAAGAGAAACTTGAGATATTTTTGTAAGTGAACAAGAAAAACAGTCTTTTCAATTAAAAATTATTGGTCGTTGGAAAAGTATTGACATGAGTTCGTTAATCCAAGTAATATTATCTCCCTTGCACAGAGTTTAGACGCGATTCATTTATGTTTATCATTTGTACTTGTTTTTGATACGATAAAGGATAACAAAGGCAACATCAAAATGACTAAAAAGGCAGAAAGGCGGACGTACAAAACAAAATGTTTTAGTCGCAGAAATAAACTATTTTGCCAATGGAAAATACAATGGCGAGAAATTGAAATTCTCCGTTAACGAAATACATAAAGAATTGAAATATAAGTATGCTCAGTGTCAAATGCATCAACACAATGGAATATTTCTTTATGCCGAATTTAAACATTTGGAATATAGATGATTTAAACTGATTTAAACATCAGTTTCTTTTTCCCCCTTTGTTTTCTTAAATAATTTGTTCAAAATGTGTTGCCATTGTTTGTCAAAATATTTCTCTATGTACCCCATATTATTTAACGCCTATTTATAACTATCAAAAAGGCACTGACATTTTCTCTATATAGAAGTTTAAAACTTGTACACGAATTGGCAATAATAACATCACAGATGTTTTAAATCAATGCTAATGTTATTATTGCGTTCTAATAATCAAAAGTGCAAGCAAATTTGAAAAAACAAAATGGAAAAAAAACTTATTTAAGGAATATACCTTTGTACATCCGATTATTGCAAATGTAGGTGGATTTTTCGTTCTTGGTTGTGTGTATGAAACATTGCCCGAGACGTTTGTACATTTAAATGAAACCTGTTTGACCCATGTGTCATTTTTCAAAGTTCCAGTAATCCTACCTGTTTCGTCACATTCTGAAAGAATAAATAGTAACATGGATATTTGTAAATAAAAACGAATGATACGACATAACAGAATAAAGACTAAAAAATAAGCGGCGTAGTAAAATTGTCAAACAACCGGAACTTTGCTGATTTTAAACAAATTTACACTACAAATTATGTCAATCAAGTGAGTTTGCAATTCGTGGTATCTTATCTCATACAATTAACCATTATGACAGGTGTCATCAATAGAGCAAAGGCGTTAAACATCAGGATTGGTTTCTTCTTTTTGCCACACAGTATGTGATACATTGTCATGCAAAACATGAATGTGTGACAAGACAGTTCTAGCGTATTGAAATATCAATACCATTTTGTATGAAGTTGATATAGATTGATGATAATGAATTAAAAATGGGGGATTATCGGATGTGACATTTTCTTCCTTCATTTCTATTAACTATTTAACAATGTCCCGATTAAGGTGTTAACTTTAAAAAGACTGATTTTCGTTCTTAAATATATAGATACATGCAAAATGTTTTTAATTAAAATAATATTTGCAAATAATGCAAGCTAATTAGAATTTGAAATATCTAGTGCGATTTATCTAGTAATCGTATGATACGAAAACGATACCGTAAATTGTGTAAATCAGTGTGGGGTCTAAACTTTCTTCTGGCTTTTACATCGTCATGACTTACCGACTGATGTTATTTGCTCATCTCCCGCTGCCATATTTTGCCCAACAGTTCCTGCCTCTATAAAAAGTCCAACTGTGCAAAGTAACAGGAACGCGTATGTCGATTCCATAATGCCCTTGTTTCCTTTAACATAACAAGATACTTAGTTGACAACACTTAACAGATCGTATAAAAGACACACAAGTGAGTACAGCCTTTTAGTCTTAATTTAGAACTAGATTCAGTAGAGTCTAAGATAAGTTGCTTAAACTACATAATACACATACTTCGTCTTTCTAGGACAAAATCCAGACGTTAGGAACACTGTATCAACATGTGTTCGTTGTGTAGCAACTAGGTCATTCCAACTTAATTATAAGTACTGATTTTACCGATATGTTTGTAATGGAGATAATAAGTCAAGGGAATTTTGTTCGCCCCTTAAATAAACCACTTAAAGGTCACAAATTAAAAGAGTTTAGTACATAAATGTCTTTCTCTCTATGATTCACAAAATATAGAAACAATTTGTTGATATAGTTTGCAAAGCAGGTTTCATAAAAGATAACAATACACTTACTTATCGTTTTACTAGTATATAGAAACCGTAGTATCCGTTGTCGATATTCTAAAACAATATGTTGCCGTCGTCCTATTGGTAAATGAAACAGATAATGTGACTTGTATATATCAATATAGTCGTAAGAAATGTTCAGATTGGTGTAAAACATCAGATCTAAAAGTTGAATGGAGCTACTCACACACGTCTTTGCAAAATCAAGAACCATTCTAGTAAAATATAATATAAACGTGAAAACCTTGGCATTAATAAATATATCGAAAGATGTTTTTGGTTGAAAAGGAACGATTTTCATTAAACAGCGCTACCAGATTACAATATTGGCGACTACACACACTTCTGTGAGCAAAAACAACATCCTTTGATATGGGAGGTCACTATTTCTTATCAGAGACCCTAACATTATTTTCCCGAATAATCCTAATCAGTTTCCTAAACATTCTGCATCGGTTACGTATCAGTTACACGAATACTCTATATCAGTTATCTTCATATCTAATTCACCTATCCGAACCTTAGTTACCTGAAAAGTACACACCAGTTACCGAACATTCTACAACAATCACTTTCATGTTCTACATCAGTTACCCTGACATTCTACATAAGTTATTCAATTTTTTAAAAATCATTTAGCAGAAAGTTTCTAATCAGTGACACGAAATTTCTACCTCAGTTACCCAAATACTCTACATGAATTATAATCTTCATATATTTAAAGCCCCAATATACGTAACATTCACCAAAATTTAGTGTAGAATCACACATAATTATTGAGATATTCTCTAAGATGAAGTAAAAATAAAGTTATTCAAACAATAGCTACCATGACTTTGTGCATAAAGTATTGATATATGAGCATTTGAAACTCGTTATTTGTAAACACACCTCCATTTTAAACACTCCGCCATCGAAATTACGATTGTTGCCGAACCACTTCGGAAAGTTCATGACCTGATTTCGCGAGAGTTTAGGTTTCTACTTATAGAGGAAGCACATGCAGATATGTCTACGGTAAGTTTTTGTTTACAAACATTGTTTGCGAAGTCTTGTCGTAGACTTGAGGTATTTCTGTGATAAACATTCAGTTATAGGGAAATTATTAGAAGGAAAAATTAGTTTAGAAACGATACGACGCAAAATTATAACGTAAGAATTCAGAACTGGCCTGATGTATGATTGGAAAAAAGGGAAGCGACTGGTGAACGTCTGTACTGTGTCTGCCATGTTTACACACGCGGAATATGCGCATGCGCAATGTCATCGCTACGAGCGGTAATATATGAATTATTGTGGGTCCCACATTGTTTATTTTCCGATTTTTTCAATTTTTATTTAAATTGAAAACAGTCAGTTTTATTTTCTTTAATCAAAGGAAAGTATTTGTTTTGTTACATATATTACGGGGAAAATAAGATAAAGTTTGTTTTGTTATAGTGATTTTTACGTATATTGGGTCTTTAATTCACTTATCCGAATATTTACATCAATATCCTCAATATTCTATATTCATTGCCCGATAATCTGCATCAGCTACCCGAATACTCTAACTTAGTTACCCGAACAATCTACATCGGTTGTTAAGATAATCTACACCTGTCAAAAGAGTCATCCGAATATTCTGAACAAGTCTCTCAAATGTTTGTCATATCATATTACCATTAATGTTGATTTTCAGTATTTCACTGTTGAAAATACATCTTTTCATTACATGCCTTTGTTTCACAATGTCCCTACATGTGCAAACCTTATAGACACATAGTTGATACGTATCACACCCACACCACATTGACGGTTTGGGTTTATATGCACTATATGTTAAGTCACGTAACTGGAATTTTGGAGAAACACTAATATCGACATCGAATTTCGAAAAGCGCAATCTCGAAATTGATATTACCAGAAAGAGCATTGTGTAAACCATTCAGATAGTACTGTCCATCTAAACATTTTCATGATTCACATTATTCATCTGGACAATAGAATTCAGATTGTTATATTTACTGTCTACTGACGATAAAACATTCCTTTCCATAAACGTTGCACTTTTGAAAAAAAAAGGTTTGACCAAGAATGCCATGATTGGTGTCGCCAATGAAGCAGAAGACGCTTTCAGAACACCTGGTCTGATCCTCATTCTTTGTGGCTTTGTCTATTATTAGTCGATGACGATTCTCATCTACCAGCGCTTAACGGTGTCATCTATACCAAATTTCTTTGTGATTTTATGTCTGAAATGCTAGTAACTTTCCTCGATTGTCTGACAATACGTAACGGCATGTGAGTTGTACTAATTCTTTTACAACTTTTCATTATTCGAGTATTTTGTCTTCTCTTTTGTTCTTGGTTTTGATCAGGTAGGTTGTCGTGCTTTCGTGTCCAACACGGCAATGACAACATAGGAATCCACACCTTCAGCACATCAAAGGTTTCGTGCAAATCAAACAAAAGTGGAGATATTCTTGAAGCATCAATGGTCTGCTGGCGACGTTTCGCCTTAGGAGGTAATGGAAATATCTCACAGAGTTTGTCATCAATAATTCGTTAAAATATAGACCGAAAAGAAACCCCTTTTCCAGATACTCAACGTTCGATTATCATGCATTGTTATTGTTTGACATCTATCAACACGTGAAGGGCATGTATGTATGACGATGATGCCTTCTTGAATAGAAATAGCTTAAAGCCGCTTTCCGGTACCATCCCACTAAACGCCACGTTGCAGTAATATTTTATGCATGTGACATGCATGCAACGTTCCAATTCACTAGAATAGTAGCATTGCAATATATCTCATTGAGTAATATTTTATTTCTTTATGTGATATGAAGCTGAACGTGTTTGATGATCGTTAGTTTGCCCGTTGGTTCCATTGTTTTATACCTTGTTCTCATTTGAGATCATGACATTACTTATTTGGATTGACCAAGGTTTATATGACGGTTATCGTCGATGAAGCAGCCTTCGTTATTTTCACTCCGAAAAGACGAAATTATTTAACCGAGAAAAAGACGAAAATACCAAATGTTTATACACTAACAACTTTTCACATTTTCGGGTTTAAAATCTTCTATTAAGAAGGGGAAATGGTATTTTATCACCATGGTTTGCACTCCACGACACAAACATTGATTTTGTTAAATGAAACAAGATTTGCTATTATATTAGTTTTAGATATGGTATCTGTTAGGATATATCAATCATTGTCTCCTATGATAACAAATCTAGTGTATAATTAAATAGAAATCATCATCTGCGTCGTTGGGAACAACCTTATCTATTTCGCAGGAAGCTATATTGTCATTGCCAGAAACAATTTCTGTTTTGTCTCATTTGTAAAACCAAATTTAGATTAGTATCAATTTTGTGGATATGTTTTGATGAAAAGAAATATATTCACCTGTCTCTGTCACACAGGGTTCTTTTCAATACGATTGTTGGCCACACTAATCTAAAGGACTAATATTATATCGATCGATGATTTAGTCTCGGGAATTAAATTTTAACTCGGAAATTAAATTTCAAATTTGAAACCTTTTGCTAATGATTTTAACTTCAAAATCATTAGCTTTCCGGAACAATGTATTATCCCTTCTAAACTCGATCTAATAGACATAAGATGTAAACAACGCTTTACAATTGAAATTGAACATATATTTAGAATCAACACCACTCGACCTATATCCAACCCATCCCCAAAAGGATTAAAATCTGAACTGATCTATAAATTAGAGTTTTGTTTGCCATGACTTGAGAATCAATCATTTTGTGAATGCTAGATGTTGTGATGTAAACATCCGATTGTGGGAAATCAACGTAGAAATAGCTAATATATCGATGTTTTGATAGTTATGGAAAAATCATGTTATTTTTTTTATATCTTTCATGGTTCTTTTCTAAACGCATATTTAGCCCGCGAAAATTTGTCCTACAGGCACGCTGTACTCAATGTTCCACTAAAAAATAGCAAAAGCATTTCCATCTGTTGTTACATAACTGATTTCCTTTTTCGATGTGTGCCTCACTTCACATGACGTTGCTTGTTTTCACCGTGAAAATTGCCACGTTTTATGCGACGTTTCCGTATTGTAATATGTTATCCTTTCATCACTGAAATATTTTGGATATTTCAAAGACGTAAAACTTCAAAATCACTACCAAAGATGACTTTGATAACGTAGCAATGGTTACCAGCAAACCTTGATCAGGTTATCACAGAATACATTGCATACACTACAGTATTGCTTTTCAGATTCATCTCTTATACTTTGGCTGAAACGGTTGTATTCGGGAGTTTTTTTTTTACAATCTTAATTGCCCATTAACACATAAAATGTCATTAGAGCCATCAACCGGTGAAATACACAGCAATCCAAGAGGGAAACAACAGCAAACAAATTAAATGAGTTCTAAAGAGAAGGTAGGAGCATCAAAATTGGTCAAAATGAAACGTTGTAATAACACAAAGTTTCGTATTTGTCTAGTAAAAGTTTAATCAAGTTAATGTTCCTATTTTTAAAGATTGAAAAAGAACGCCAAGATCATGTGGTCTCAATTGAGCTACTCTGAATAATGTTGAGTTTTAAAACAAATCGACGTGTCAACATAATCATAATTCAAACTCAAATTCAATAAAACTAGGGAAATTTTGAACTAAAGAAGGATCTAGACATAGACTCATGTAAAAGCATAACGAGAATAAGACCAGGCATTTCGGAAATCAGTATGGTATTTTTTACTATAAGATGTGCAGGGAAAAATCGCTGATAAAACTTATAAAAAAAAATAAGATGTAAACATTTGAATACGGAAGTATAAATCGACACTAAGTAGCGTATCTACGATCGTTTCGTTATTTACAATTGAACTCATGGGCTTATTCATTGTTGGAACAAAGTATAAACAACCTGTTTCAACGACGAGGAAATAATGATAGGAGGAATTACAAAATTATTATAAAATTACTTACTGCTATAATTCAGAATCTGAAAATTATGAATAATTGGAGAGAAAGAAAAAAAACTGGACTTTACTTTAAACTAATGTGTTTTAATGAATAACTTCGATACAGATGATTTGGCAAAACGAAGGAAGTGTTATGAAAAAAATTATGCTGAACAATGACACCTTCTTTAGTCTTATGAAATGTTTCTTCCAAACGTAGCCATTGCATAATTAATTATTTTAAAATCATTTTATTTTAAAACATACCTTGTATCAGACAGAGAAGATCGTTCAATCAGACAGAGTTCTATACCTTTTCGCCTTTTATTATCTGATAACACAGTGTTACGACGTCACATAACGACGAGCCAACCATAATCGAGTAAAAATTACACACGTTTTATCGTTTTGTCCTTGTCAATAGATATGCTTTGTTCAATATAATCTAAAATACATTGTATTGTCATTGACTCATCTTAACATAATTTCAAAACCATTAATGATTTCAGACATGCCACTGTTAACTCAACAAACACTAACAATGAATCGTTTCATTTCAGAATTGATATAACGAGAAAATCCCGATATACAATTTTCAGCATAATGTGTTACATAATTATCCATGGCTATAGCTCTGCAAAGAGCACAAATTATGTGAGAATTATCATTGTTATTATTACAGTCTTAACGGCCCATCAACATATAAATAGTCATTAGGGCCATCAACTGGCAAAAAACACAGCGGTCCAAAAACAAAAAGGAAATAACATCAAACAAATTAAATGGAAAACTAATCCGATATAATTTGATTTTCAGGTAATATAAAGTCTTTGATGCTCATCAGTGTACCTGCTGGTACCCATTAATGCTTATATTGTTCTCATTTGCGAACTTTACTTATTTGGATTGAGAGAAATTTACAAAGGTTGCTTGTCGATAATTCAGAAGTTCCGGTTTCTTGTTTTCTTGAATTTGAGTTTGATTATAAATCTGTTTACAAGTTGGTATTTTCTTTCACCTCGTTCATGCCACTTCCAACAAAATTATATCTGACATGTTACTATAGTAACCAATGACTTCATTTATTTTTTAAGACATTTTCAGAAAATTCCACGTCACCAAAGTGAGATTTTGTTAAAAGCAATCGCACTTTGACAGTCACTAAGGAGCAAAATGGTGGCGGCGTCAGCAGCCATACGCTTAAATAAACAATATAAAAACAATGATTTCAGACCAATCATTCATCAGACAAGCATACGACTGTTTATTGATGTCATTGATTTGAAAAAGGATGATAACTAACTATCAACCCTCAGTATACTTAAAAAGATAATCCTTCGGAATAGTAATGGCTAATGATGTCGAAATCCTATTTTTATTAGTAATTTACTCATGCAACCACTGATAAGCTAACGTCAAAACAGTGCAGAGATTTGTCAACAATGGTGGCATGATAACAAATGTTACTGGTTTTTCCTATGTTAAACGTTAGACATATTTTAAAGTGCAAATACGTGTGCATACATAGATTTATCAGAAACGATCGTTTGAAAGTAGACATCGATGGGGATAAGGGCAACACAATGTGACAGATAACGACTAAGTGGTATGTTTATCACCAGAAAGATAACTTTATGAGAAGTTATCCTGTTTTATCTTAATATAATGTCGACCCTGTCGCCCTTCCTGATATAAAATCTTTACTGATCACAGCTTAAAGTCTATTTTTCCGATTTGGCATTATTTAGGTAGCCAATGTCTATATACTGCAATAATGACCTATGATTTAGCTTACATTTCCTAAGTATGTTAGTAGGTTTTTTTCCGGTTCCTCCACTACTTTTGTTATATATAATGAAACACGAATGATCAAATATATCTTCGACCAGAGGAGACGTAAAATGATCACACATTTTACTGAAGTTTCGATACGTATTAACAACTAAAACTTATGAGAATTTTTTTTATTTAAGAAGCTATATATTCTATTTCATTGGAAAAGAGGCAAGGTTCAGAATGTGTAAAAATACACGTTCTTTTGAATCAATTCAATATTGAAAGACACGATTCGTTGAATAAGGCGATTATTGCTTCTTGTCATATGCTTTTGACATTTATTTGAATTTTCCTTTGTCGTCATCTACCTTTCGACATTTTAGGGTTTAAGTATTGCCGATGGGTCCTACCATGACAAAACAGTAATATCATGTATATTTCTTTAATATTTGGCTATATTGCATTCAATATAAAATTTAAGTGAACTGTCTACTTTACGTCTGCGTCTTTTGTTCAATCACCTTATGCAATCAGTCTGTGTTAATCTGCAAAACGCATCGATGCATTTCAATAATAGTTTCAAACCATCAACGATGATACGTATAGCGAATCCAGTACACATGTTTTGTTATAATAAAGATTTAAGTGTTAATGCATTTTCCACTTTCGTCTGTCGTTTAATAAGCACACTTATGACAATTTGCACTAATATGATAACAATATGTTTGGTAAAAGGTTTATGCATGGCTGAGTTGATTGAACTGAACGCGACTACTGGGGAGGACAGACATGCACATGTCGCAAGTAGATAGTTTGTATTAACCACGACTTATATTGTAGATGTCGCCGTATTATCCACGTACGTTTTTAGAAGTCTTTGTGTAGATATTACTTTTGTTCATATTATGAATAAATAGATTTATAGAATTTTAGTTTGAATTATGACTATGTTGATGTGTTGGTATTATCTTGTTTGATTTTCGTACGTTAATAACCATATTCTGCTATCAGTTTGGTTCTTTGTACAATGAAGTAATGTAGCATGTTGGATGAAAATTGATGTTGTTTTTATTGTCTACTTTGATCGATTACACTGTACTCTAGTCGATTAGGATTTGACTTTGCATATTAGTAACGTAGATATAAACAACAACATAAAGTACAGCTGTGAGGAAGGAGATAATGTTATCATCGAAACCTCATACTTGAATTTCCTACTGGTTGTGTTATAAAATCTGTTTGTTTTTCAGCTGTATTACCATGCACCACCAAGCTGAATTGTGTTGAGTCTATAAGTAGCAAGTATTAAAACTTAAATGCAGCACTCTCCTAATTAAGGAAATAATATGCTGTTATCAGATATCTTCCGACGGAAAAACTATTCTTAGATGTCTGCGTTACTTCCAGTGTAACTTTCTGAGGATCATTAGTCAATTAACGTTTGTTATTGCTATTCCAAGGAATCTACTTTACTTCCATTCTGACAACCTGAAGATAATTTGTTATCAAAAGTTTAGTATTGCTTTCTTGTTTTTGCATTGCTTTAGACACTAAAATACTATCCTGCGATGTGATAACGGATATGTTTTCCATCAGACTGTGCAGGAATCTGCTGGTCTTGAATTCTATATATAGTAACATTTATTTTCCATTCTGATAATAAAGTGAAGAAAATAATGATAACCATGTGAAGGAACTTTTAGAATGACTCATAAAACAAAGTTCTGTCTAATTTTCTATTAGTAAAATAAATTACACTTTTAAAAGTATTGATGCAGTGATGCACTCACTCAGCATGCTGCACCATTGATCAGATATGAGGAATATTTATCAAGAAAAGAAATCGTATTTCAACATGCATATACCTAATTACATGCACAATTAAGGAGTGATATCATTTCCTGTTTATGAAATCTGCTTGGTTAGTTGATAGTTTCCTTATTTTGAGGAATCTTCCATCTATACAGCTTAACTCATCCTAGCCAAGCTTCACGTATAATATATTTTGCTTTTATTTTACCCATAAAAACCTAGCAATGTGAATGTTTTAAGTTTGTCAGAAATCATATAAAATGACACTAAATAATTTAACATTGTTTACGAGATGTATGGATCACTTTGTAATATCATCAGTTCATATGTATGAAAGTATGATATGAATACGTGCATATGAATAGTATGTATTCACTCTGCATTTCTTAGTATTCTGTACATTCTGTAAAATGCAACAAAACAGAATGGGATAAGAACATTATTCTCAGTTTCCTACATGCACCATCAAATACGAATTGAACTTCATTCATAACATACATTATGCATAAACAAATTTACTTAAATGAATATACGTTTCTTTATTTCCACATCCACACAAATTGACTTAAATATCAACATCAAAAATAAATTATTTTGTTTTCAAGTAGATTGTCGGCATTTTTAGATGCCCTTGTTGGTACTCGTTTGTACATTGAACGATGTTAACTCATTGTATATCACACTACCGTTTAAGTTAGGACGAGGTGTATAAACTCACCAGCAATAACTTCAAACTCCCCTGTAGTTGTTGCTGCGATCATTCCTATTGGAAACGTTACATAATTCCCAACCAGTCGGACTGGTGCATCTGATCGTTTGCCGCTCAACCCCAATATTGTTGGACGACACCAAGCGCCAAAAAAGTCACAGTACTCAACACTTGTTTACTGGTGGAATTGCCGGACACGCCGAGTCTAACGACTTATTGTGTCATAGTGGCATGATCAACGAAGATAAGTATGGCTGAACGGAAACGGTATCACCGGAAAAACTCGTCTTCGAATATCTTTAAGAGGTTCTGCTTATCAGGAAATACTCCTGACCTTGGAATAATTCCTTCACGAATTTCTCTCTGTACTAAATGTGCTACCGTCAGGACGAGAATGATATCTGAGCAGCATGAATGGGTTATAAAACCTTAACGAATGACATCACAATGAAAGTGAAATAAAAAAAATACAATAAAAAGTAACAATACCGGTAATTATCTAATTATTTGCAACCTTAAGTTAAAACAATATATCTACTATAAGTCATCTGTCCCCTAAGTATGCAATACTGTATTAAGATAACATTGATTTATACTTACCTGAACGTGACTCTATTCGAACAGGATGTGTGGAAATTGACAAAAGAGGCATCCAGCCTATATTTTATAAGCGTGTGTCACGTGAATTCGTGACGTCAATAGCAGGAAGATGAACAGATATTTTAACAACTTTCACTTTGTGATCTGAGTGTCATGTGCTTTGGTGTGATAATAACAACTGGCAAGGTGCTGTGGTGGTGTCTGATAATAAGCACATACTACTAAATGCATTGTTGCTCTGCCATAACGTTAGTTCGAAAATGAACATATATAAGTTCATATTAGAATCCTTTCTGGTACCAAATACACAAATCGAAAAGTAAACCATCTTTTAGTCAGAAGCATATACCACTTGAATATCATTATATCTTTAATGTGTTACTGGAATTAAAGATAAGAAAGAAATTAAAGTTTGAAAATATCCCCATGGGTAATTCATGGGAATTTTAAACAAGTTAGGGATTTTTACTGCATTAACGCATACTCTTACTGTAAAATAGTTTATTTTAGTGGGTCTCAAAATTCGGGGTTTTACAAAATTATTCGTTTTTGTTTTATCTTTATTTTATGAATACATCGTCCTGATGGAATAAACTAGTTTCATAATCTATGTCAATTTATATCTGTTAACTGTTTCACGAACACGTTAATACATAAAGTGTATGTGTCACAATCTCAGAGAAAAATTAACCCCCAATGAAAAATATAATTCTTACAATATATTCGTATTATTTTTTTAAAATCCTTCAAAATCCCGTTTGACTCTGCTCAGCTTGATTTCGATAGACCGCGAGTGAAATATAGAGACGACACAATATATATTGAACTGCTTTGCCAAGTTCAGAAGAGAACATACCAAGGGGAAGATATAGATGATATGTAATAGTGTCTTCAGTAATAACAACTATATTTCGGAAGTGTCTTTTAATTTCTATTATTTTTGTAAACATGTTTGTTATTACTAAAGATGCGGTGAGATATGCTGTTTATTACATTTTCACAAGCAAACTTGCCAAATTACTTACAAGGTTTAAACGAATATAAAACAAGGACGCTGACAGCGCTTTTCGTGGACACTTTCCATTAGTTATAACTGAAAGCTTCGCAGAGCGCGACATAATATAGGATTTTTTTCAATCATTGAAAATATTTAAACAGGGAAAATGATACTTAGTCATGTCACTAAAAGATGAAATTGTGGTAAAACTTTCAAAGGGCGTTAAACATGTGACAGTAATGGCGGCAAACTACATGTGATCCTCGTGAAACGTCTAACGTGTTAGCTCCACATTCAAGACCTCCTGTTAGGGGTTTGATTTGATCTCTGATTACGTTGCATTGTTTGCTGACTTTCATGGGAAAAAAACGTTTACCATGGAATTAAAGTTCGTGTCACAAGTACACAACCACTTCAGATGCCTGGTTTTGTGAATTTTGTATCGGACGTGATTTGTCATTTTTATTAGATGCTTTCCATTCTCTCTTTTCATTGGCGTAAGTCTGTTATTTTTCACTAGTGAGATATTTCTCCATATTTCACAGGCAAAAAGGTATAAAAAAATATGTATAAACATAATATTGTATAACCCTGTGAGCAGAGCTGATGTACCCAACAAGGATTACACTTTTAAAATCACTTGGATTGCAGCTATAACAAAACTGGTAAAACATTTGACAACAATCGATATAACAAAGTACATAAGCTACCATATATGGATGGTACATACTGACAACTGCAGTGTATAGTTGACAAGACATGAATCGTTAAAAATAGTTACCAGGCCCCAGTCACATGAAACACTTAACATATAATACAATGACCAAACATTGATAACGATTGATTGTTTATCAGTTATGTTCGTCCTCAGCTACATTTCATAGGACCCATCATTTGAGGTTGATAATCATCAAAGTAAACACGATATAACTGTTTACATTTTCGTTGTGCTATCTAATTTTGTCTATTTAAAACGTTAAGAGTAAGAGACACACCTCGGGTCTTCACCTGGAGTAGAGAAAATTCATCTCCCAAACGCCTCTCATAGTACTAATGTTTATCATATTACCCTGGTGTGTACGCACTACGTACCTCCCTAGACAAGACAACATCAGGAAAATATTTGTTAGTGACAGAATGACATCGCCTCGCACATTATACGTCTGATTGACTCCCAATTCCTCTAACGAATTACTTAAACCATACATCACAGCCGACAGAAAATCTACAATATAGAGATTGCAAATATGTTTATATATTATATTCTGTTTAACGTCCTATCAGCATCTAAGATCCTTTACATATAAGATATTAGTTTTCAGTACATGTATATAAGTAATGAAAAAAGTCTCAGATTTTTCATTTTCCGAGCCTTTTTGAAAAATTAGTGACGACTTTCATCAGTCGCATATCAAATGGCAACTGATATGAGATGCTCTACATCACACGATAGATTTTTTCAGTGAAACAGAAACAGAAAACGGACAATTCTATGTCAAACTTAAAGTTATATCGGGTCCAATGCTCTCCCTTTTAACGCCAAAATGTCATCTGTGAATATATGAAGTCATTAACATATTTGAAATGATGACACAATAAGCAATATTTCATTATTGTAATTTGCTAAAACATGACAAAGAATAGTTATGCTCCTATCAAAAGAGGTATCCTACTTATCAAGAAGTCAAGACTAGACAAATCATGGGCATATTAACCGAATACCAAGGTAATCATTTCACAAATATGATTATGAACCCAGTACAATAATGCGATCGTATTTATCTATTCTTCTCTAATCTGGAGAACGAAACATTTTATGTATTGACAAAGATTTGATGAGAGGGAAGATGATTACTTTTCCAAACTATCTTATTTTAAGTCAGTGATGCTACTTGCTGACTATTGATAGGACCAGAGTCTCATGAAATTTCATCCGAGCAAAATACCTTTCAAATTAATTTACTAGTTGTAATGATTGACCGATACGCACACTGATGTTTCGACTTGTCCATCTATATACAAAGAGGCCAAGTTAGGCTTATTTTCAAATCTGTGTTTGACTTGTTTTATTATCTGCAGTACGCAGCAGCTGATAAAAGTAAGGGGGCTTTTCTTGTGCATGGTAACATTGTAGAAGCCAGTACTTTGTATTAACATACAGATTGACTGTATATGTTGTCTGCGATTGACATGTATAGCAATAATACAGTCAATGATACACCAGCCGTGTATTTATTTAATGATAAAGATAAAATACGTTGGGGCATATTGGTACCACCGGTCCTTCCCGTGAATGAGGATAAGCAAGATTAGTGAGAAAACCTTATGACGGATGTTGTACTTTATACTTGTGTATATGTATTTACTGTTTGGAAGGTCAGGTGCATACTTGGAGAATGAGCTGCGATAACATTCATTTCTATCTAATCATTGGATGGAGCGATTTTTTTTTATTTTTGAAATTAAGATTAAATCCAGAGTTTAATGTTAACACGTGAAGTATTGGTGATATTATCTAGGGGAATGGAAACGTATTCGTATAGATTTCTTGATGCTCATTTCGAGTTATATATATATAGAACTCACTTATTCTCGTTTTACACATTTGACAGTAAAGCCCCCCTCGGTTACAAATAAAATACCCACAGCACAAGCCCATCACCTGCATATACAACCACTTGATCAATCTGGCCTGATCACGCATCGTATTACAGTAACAGGTGGTAACATTACACACAAAATTAAAATAAGCCAGTGCTTTTATGTCCGATATTCTAACATAAACCTTGTTTTTTTTGCCTTTCAATCTACGATCTATACAAAAAAAAAAAAAATGTGGAATGAATCCAATTTATCAGTCAATAACTGTTTTAGACCTTTGACAGGTAATGATAACAAATAATTGCTGAGGTGAAGACATTGATCCTTACTTTTAAAATTAAATATGCTATTTTCACAAATGTTTCCAAGACGTCGATAAGGAAAAATAAACAACTCAATGTCTTACTGCTGTGCCTGTTAAACAGTATCACAACCATTGTAAACATATTCCAATGCCGTCGTATTTCATAGTAGATCGGGTATCACTTAACAATAAATGAAAACATATGTAAGTATTTCCTTATGTGGTGTTATTTAGCATTGAAGTTCACATGTCGCCTATTAGACCAGAGATCTGGTTAGTTTCTTCAAAGGCACGTTAGATAAAGACATATTTGGGTTCAAACCCGTGGTAAATTGATGAGGGCGTGAGGGGTGGTGTGTGTGCTTTTTTCTTATCATTCGTCAATTTCATCAATTTTTCGCTGGTACCCAAACCATGTAAACATTCCCCGTTTCTTCAAAAGCGAATGCACTGATATGTAAAAAAAAACCTCTTCATTTGTTCATTTCAATCAATACACAAAACATATGTTTTATTTTTTTTTAAATATGATCGAAACAAATGTTTTAATTCAATTATCCTTTTCTTACTATTTTGTTATAAAATATTCAAATACGGCTTATTGTTCAAATACCCTGAATACGATAATGTTATATCGACCATTCAAAAAACAAATAAAACAACAGTGACCTCGTCTTATTAACATAACCTTCATCGATATAAAACTTGCACGTTAGCAAATGAGAACAATGTACACAATAATGGAGCCAACTAGCAAACTAACCGGAATAAAAACGTCCAACTTCATATCATACAAAGATATTTATCAATACACCATTAAAGCGACTATAAACGATTTCCATAATCAACTTCAACTTGCATTTTTAACTCCTGTGTTACGAGTTTGTCCGTCAGTTGGCGACTTCTTGCAAGGCAATCCTGATAATCGAATCAACTGTCCCATATTAATACCATAGGCTGAAGATGCAGGAATACCGCTATCTAGAAATGGAAAATTCACAATATGGAAATTGCTTTGTTAGAACTGGAGCAAATCTAATGGCTTGGCTTAGAAATATAATCCGTAATTTGAGAGTGATCAAACTTAGGTAAAATGGGTGTATGCTAGATTTGTAACTCAATACAAAACAGCGAAATTGAACTGTCACATTTATTTTTTATCAAAATAATTATATTTCCCGACGATCAAAGGGACGAATATAGTCTAGCCCGCGATATTGGGTTGTCTCCCACTTCGATCCGAACCAGACGGTAGACATCCTTGCTACGGAGAGTTGTGAGCATTCTTACATATGCATGTCATCAATCTGTACCTGAATTGCATAGTAAATGTTGTTTGTCTTATTCATTAATATCATTATTTATTCTTACCTATTTATTTATCAATTTATTTATTTCATTTGCAGCACCATACAACAGTGTTTTAAGCAGATATCATCATAGTGTGAAAAGAAAAAAATCTGTTCTGCTAAAGACAACGCAAATGATCCATAATCTATATTTTATCATTTATTTAACCATTAATTTGTAAGTGATCAGCATTCTGTCCGGACGGAACAATTAATCTTGGATTTTCTATAGCTATTTCCTTATTTCACATTTTTGTGGAATATAATCTTCTTCCAATGTCGCCTTTGACATTGAAGGCACTCCCTTATTTTATTGTTTATTTAACAGCCTATCAAATGAGGAAGTTCATGGATAAAACCGATATGATTTTTATCAACCGAATATCTTGAAAATTAAGATTTGTCTGTCGATTGGCGTTATCTTAGAAGAAATTCCTAATATCAGGAACAATCCATTGAAAGTCTTATCAACTGCTGAGTTTAAACATGATATATTTGGGATGCAGGGATGCTATCTAGAAATGGACTATTCACAATTAGGAAATTGTAAAAAGCTAGCGCATTTGGATATGTTACAATATCGACATATATACAAAACGGTCGCCGTAGTGATGTCTGTGAGAGAAATTGTTTTTCCTTATGCTATATGAATGTGGGCGTGTTTGATTGCACGTTAGTTTGTCTTTGGTTCCGTTGTTAATAATTTGTTCTCATTTCTGTCCTTGACTTTTCTCAGTTAGATTGACCAAGATTAACCCGGCGGTTGTCTTCGATGATGCAGGATAAACTTACTCTTCAAGAACACTTGGCCCTATTTTCCTTGTAATTTTTTTTCATGAGTCTGTGTAAATCTTTCTTTTATTCATATTTTGCGCTAGTTATATTCGATTTAAGTTTGGATTATGATTATGTTGTCATAATGGTATTCTCTTGAAAACTTTTTATAACTTCAAACTCGAGATGTTAGTGTCTATCAGCATAAATATTTGTCCATTTTTTATATCCGGACTTGAAAAGATGCGTTGCCTTTCTTGAAATTAATATACTTTCATTCTAAAATAAGTCGCATAAATGTGCTTGTGTTATTCATAATTTCAAGTTAGTTTGCTATTATTACAACAGAAACTAGAGTAACAAAATATCATAAGACGTCTCCGAAAATAAGCCTTGAACTCCTTACGGTGAATAAGGATAAAGCACAAGGTTTTTTCGCGATATATTAGGGTATTTATGTTGTAATACATAACTAATAGTTTTACCAGTATTTGATGATATATCGATATGCTTGAGCAAGACAGATTAAAAAACATGAACGTTCAAACGACAAAACAGTAAAAAAAAAAAACTCAGGTTATTATTGATATATAATGAAGATTTCAATAAAAAATTATAACAATTTTACGGATGTCGACCAACGCCCTGACGACCACAGATTTCATACAAGTTTCATAAAATCAATTTAAGAATTTTCATTCAAAGAAGCCTCTGCCACAAGGAAATAAATTATCGTACCTGCATCTCCAACCTATGACACTTACATGTCGTAGTTGATCCGATATTCAAGGGCCAATTTTAACGATTTTCATGCAAGAAGTCAGCAACTGATTGACAAACTCGTAATTAAAGGGTTCAAACGATACAGGTTGATAAAACATTATAGGGAAGTGTTACGTTCGCCAGAGTGATATCATTGAGACATATTCTGTATCTTTCTACGACATGAAGCTGGATGTATTTGCTGCGTGTTTTTGCCTGTCGGTTTCGTTGTGTATACCTTATTCTCATTTGAGAACGTGACATTACTTACGTGGAGTGACCAAGGATTACATGGCGAGTGTTGTCGATGATGCAGAAGACGCTTACTCTTCCGGAACACCTGGCCTTATTCCCCTTGTGCTTTTTGAGTCATGAGTATTTTTGTCTTTTGTTCATATTTTGCCCTAGTTTTATGGAATGTGAGTTTTAATTGTGTTTATGCTGACATTTTGGCATTTTCTAGATTGTTTCCATACATCTCATCAAATGAATTCTGACTGACATATAGCATATACACTTTTCACGAAAAATCATTTAATTACACTGTTGCAGAAAAAGGCATATATTAACGCCATTCTCTATCAATACTTTATTTCTTTCCTTCGTTGACGTCGCAATGCATGCGAGGCAATGAATCTATGATGGCAATCTGGTAAAAGCGATAACATTCTATCACACACATGTCATCTAGGTCATATTACATGTGTGAAAACGAATAAAAATGAATGCGCTGATCACTAGAAACACGAGGACACAACGCGATTACAATGCATTTGTTCTTTTTTTTTTAATTGTAAAGGAAGATTCCAAAATGTAAAACATAAACTTTGGAAAGAACTGTTGGATTTCAACCTTTTGTAGGGTGTTGTATCCTCAGTCAGAGAACATGTGAAAGTGTCAGGAAACTTATGACCTTTGTTTAAAGTGAATACAAAATATTTAGCTATAATATATAATTGAAAGTCTTTAACAATTGGTATATGATGTTGCAAAAAAATATTAAATTTGTATCTTGTACCAAATTCTGATATATTTCTTGTTACAAGAGGAAAATCACTCCTTAATGAATTTTACGGTCACGATTGCAAAGGCTGCCACAAAGAACGCCATGGTGTTGATCATTTCAAATCCAAGGCCTGAAAGAAATAAAGGATATCCATGATAGTCTAAATCTAAAATATGTAAGAATAATTACGGAGTACAATGCAATTCAGATAAATGTTTTATTGTGTCAAGTGTTTCGTGCAAATTTCGAGGCTGGTTGTAAAATATAATTGCATTAATAAATAATTTTTTCACATTAATGATCACAGGTTTTTATACAACATGAATTCCAACAATGAAGCGGTTAGTGGGTTAATAGACACCATAAAGGTTCGTATTTAATGAGATAAGTGTGTAATCAGAATCTTTCTAATTTTCCTGCGATATATGTTCTATGTTTTATGCGTTTTGCTTATTTACTTACGTCCTGCCCCACTGGTCACGCTGGTCAGCATTGTATCTTTGATGGTTAATGACGTTGTAGCTTTTGTCATGGTTATGTCAGATGACATGTGGTTGATTCTCTTTCTTTTAGTCTTCGAACATCGGCTCTGTTTGTTCAACATAGATTAATACAAATAGAGGAATTGTATGCTCAAAACTTCTTCGAATTTACAACTGCTTGCTTTGAGGCAAATCAATCAATCGAAAATTCAACATTGGATCCTTAGTTTTATTCCCATAACTTCGATACATGACGATCTGACTACGCCCCGCTGGAATCGCCGTCCAGTGACCTTTTATTGTCAACCTTCATTATCTGTTAATGACTAATGAAATTATCCTGTTTCTCAATCGTTTAGAGACGAATTTACACAATATGATTTTCTGTCAATCACAGCAATACAACATATTTATATTATTTTCAACATGTTAATATGTACACGTTTCAAGGTAATTTCTCGAAATAACATTACACATTAGATCTATGTTTACCGTTCTATGACATCGCCACTATGTGACCTTACCGAATGTACATTACCAGCATATACCTGCCAGTAAAAGTATCAAAACTTAAACAGTAACGTAAACCAAATGAGTTTACTTCCCTTTGCACGGTTTTTGTCAATTTCCTCTTAACCAAGCAACATTGACATTGCACTAAAATGACCGCTAAAAGTATGAATTGAACCATATCTAAAATATGTTAATACAATTTCACAGATGTGCATTTTTGTTAGCGTTGACGAAAGTACCGCCATTTTAGCTTCGTTGACAGCTCCATTGGACAACTTTCCGACCTAATGCCAACAGCAACCATGTATAAAGTTGAATACATTATGGGATTATAGATACTATCTAATGTTGCGAAAAATAAGTAAGTTTAACTGTTATAAGTTCATTCTAAATCTAAAAAGTAAAGCCGTCTTTATTTTCATGATTTATTGAACGTCAACAACACTCAACTGCATAAACATTAAAGATGGCCGCCATATTTGAGAGAGCTAGCATCAGAAAGTTGACTGTGGTAACAAATTGGAGATTTATGCGTATATGAATACTGACTTTATTTGACAACAACTGCGAAACCAACTACCAGCTCATATTATTCTTGTTTTACCGAAATGAGTCAAACAAGGAATTTAACTGCGTGAGGAAACCGGAGTATCCAGAAAAAAACCCCACATATTCTGGCGGCGCTCAGTTATTTACATTTGTCGGTCAAATTCACAACCCAGAGAAAACAATACTGAACAAATTTCGTCCAATATTAAACTTATTGCTTATATTAAAGGCAGCTTCCGTGATTCGCTCGTCATGTATTTCCCCTATCAAGCTTTCAAATACCAGGTTTGTTAAACTAAAAATGAAATGAAAGATTATATACTCAACAAAAAAAGAAAGGTTAAATGTTTCCTTGGCGAATACCTGTAAATGAGTGAAAACAAAATGACGTTTGTGCAATAAGAAAATGATAATGCTTTACATTACAAAATCCAACGGGTTACCAAAATCATTCAAGCGTGAAAGTCTGTATTAGCGAAAGAGCTGCACGAGGTTTTCTGCGACTAACTTGTATCTTCGCTTGAATTTCATAAACATTCAAACTGTGTAAGTCGTTTAAACCAAACCGGGGTCAACATCCGATCGTCCCCGAAGCGGCCGACCCGGTAAAACGACCGTCAGGGATGACCGTCGTATACAATTGATACACTTGCGAAATCGATTCGTAACCGCAGTAGAGACTACAAGGACATTGTTTGGGTGTCGTGTGACTCCCCAAACAGTTCGCAACAGGTTGTGGGCCTACCATTTGAAAGCGCGGCGTCCCTACACTGGACCCAATTTTTTGCGACGTCACTGTAATAATCGGCGTAACTGGATCCGTGTTCACCGTCGTTTGGCCTTACGACAATGGAACAATATTCTGTTTTCAGATGAGTCCAGGTTTTGTCTGCAACACGGTGACGGAAGGCGCAGAGTGTGGAGGCAACGAGGGGAGCGTTTTGCTAATTGCTGAGTCGCAGAACGGGACCGCTTTGGCGGCGGAAGTGTAATAGTTTGGGGTGATATTTGTGGGGAGACTCGTACCAGGCTTGTTTTGTTAAATGACAATTTAACCGGCATTCGATATCGGGACGAAATTTTAAGACCAGTGATTCTGCCATTCTTAAGACGCCATGGCGTTGGCGCCATTTTTCAACAAGATAACGCACCAGCGCACACCAGTCGCGTCGGCAGATCTTTCTTGCAGCAGAATAACGTACAGGTGTTAGATTGGCCATCTAAATCACCTGATTTGTCACCGATTGAGCATGTCTGGGACGTTCTTGGGCGACGCGTGAGTGAACGTCAAAATCAGCCGTCAAACTTGCAGGAGCTGGCCCAAGCCTTGATCGCTGAATGGAACAACATCTCTCCTCGAATTATCTGCCGGTTTACAAGTTCCATGCGACGACGCTGCAATGCTGTTTACTTCGCAAACGGTGGCCATACTCGTTACTAATGGTGTTACCTTTGAAATTGACCCCAGCGTCCTTTATAGTCGAATAAAATCAACTGAACGCAAAGTTTTATAATAAACCATGACTGCAGTTTTATCAGAATTGATCAATTACTTTATTCGTACTTGATTGGTAAGGATTTATGAAGGGGTTAATTAATTAATCACAGAATAAAGTAGTGTTACCTTTCTTTTTTGTTTAGTATGTTGTAATAACATGGTTGGTGGATTATAACCTGTTTCCTTTTTTAGAATCAACCGATACAAGATTTTCATATTTCAAAATTCATCTTGAAACGGAGTACAGATATTTACAAATCAACATTTAAGTAATTAATTCATACAATCTTAATCAGAAACAGATATGTTTGCACTTACTAGATCACATTCAGTTAATCCATATCCTTTTGGACACACGCGCACTGTGCATGTGATAGTGATTGTTTTTGAAGACCCAACAAATCGGAAGCCGTACATGGTGTTTGTGACATTGTTTCCATTTCCTTTCCACTTTTCCCCAAACAACTCTTCGTCATGTTTACAACTGAAACATTAAAATACTTCTATGAAATGGCTAATTACTGCTACATGCTTACTATATTTGCGGACAGCTTTCAAATAAATTCAACAGATTGAAGGCATATAGCGATTACAAACTGCTTATATCATTAACATTAAGAAGTTTTTCTTATCTGAAACGTTTAAAACGAGCCTGTAATATGAATAAAACTAACCCTTTCGTTTCATTATTTTATCTTAGAATATTATTTGAAAAAATATAACTTTGTATAATTTGTTTCTGATTTGAGAGAAACTGTATTGTAGCAAGGTTGCACATTACATAAGCTATACCGCATTAGTTAATTCAGTAATGAATAATGCCGTACCAAGTAAAACAACATGCAAAAAATGAACAATGAAGCCATAAATTCATTTGAATAATTAGTTAAGAAATATGTGAAGAATGGATTTAGATATGGATCAGACAATAAATATCAGATTGAATTACCCTGCTTCAATCCACAATGTCTCTTCCTTTCCATTTCCTGTTGCCTTACATTCTGTTGGTTTGATATCAACATTTCCTGCAAGATATACAATGTAAATATTCAGAGGAATTAATTTTATTTCAGTTTTGCCAGATCCCTGAAAAGGAGCCTCGAAGGAGTGAGTGAATACAATGTACAATAGTGTATTAAATAGGAATGAAAACAATGAATATCAATAGTGATTTGAATTTTGCATCATTCGTTCTTATTGATTCCTCATTGTATCCAGTAGCAATATCAACCTATCATTAATTAGGTGGCCATGTGATCCATCGGTATTTACTCCTCACGTGAAAACAATCCGTGTGAAGATGGTGATGTTTAGTGCAACATGTAAGCTGAACTGAAGGATCACGAGGTTGCCATTTTGGATCCTCGAGAGTTTTAATATTATTTGTCATAGAAATTTATATAAATGACTGAATTCCTTTGACATGTAGGAATTCGTTTTAACGTCAGCAGTCTTGATATATGGATAACCATTGTCTTTCATCAGAATGTATTGGTCAGGATGTGTTAACCCAAAACAGTATCTTCTGTAACCCGAATTTGCTCCCGTTTTGTAGTATTGTAATATACATACTGTAGAATATCTGGGAGATTAGTATCGTGACAAGATGGAATTATTGTTAGTCAATAAATTTAATATTAAATCTTAAAAAATCTGACCCACATTTGATAAATGACATAACATCTCATCAAGGTATACCCATACCCCAAGTTCAGTAAGAGATACTGAGAGCCCAGACAAGATAACAAGACAAAAGGACAAACAGACAGACACAATACAAAACCACTTCACCCCCTCAAATCAGGAGTAATACCTCCAAACAGGCAAGAACTGGCACTGGATAAGAAAGCATTAACAGCATGACTTTTTTTTAACGATTTTGTAGGGTTAACTAATTCAGGTTACTACATCAAACAATCCATTGATCAAACAAAATATTATTTTATTGCATTAAACGGTTCAACCGTTACGTTTAACGTAATATCTATTTTTATTTCATTAATCGCCGAAATTGTACTATCGACAAATTTAAGAAGGTCCTTAGTGTAATAAAGTCCGAAATTAAGGGGACATAATAGATACACCCTGGGACACTGTACCATATTGAGTCTCCTGTTTTGTATTGTTATGTCTGTTTTGGTATAATTAGGGTCCCACACCGTGATGCGGAAGCCCTATAGGAACCACACGGTTAGTCGGTCCGTCTGTCGATCCAGACAGCAGGATGTACGGACGTCAGCACTTTTGTTTTCCTATGATAGCTTCAGTTATGATTAGATTAATGATTAGAATGTCATCAAATCATCTTGCATGTGGCTAAAATGGCAATTAGCGCCGTTGTTACATTCAGAGTTGTGTCAACAGGTAACATACAGGACATTTACAGGTCACATTTAACATTGTCACAGATAACATATAGAACAGTTACAAGTAATACACAGGACATCTACAGGTAACATATAACACAGTCACAGAAAAGTGTATAGTGTTATGACATATGTGATTCCATAGTTTACCTGTGGTCGTTATTGAAACGGTCAAGGCTTGACCAATGGTTGCTTCCTCAACTGTACCACTTTGACCTTTGATAGTCATTGTTAATTGTGATATCGGAGTAGGTGTAGGTTTTGTCGCCATGCTTACTACATGAGTACTGACTTCATTCCTGAAAAAAATATATGCATTCAATGCAATATATCTGATAATGGAATCCATCACTGACATAAAGTTCCATATTAAGTATAAAACTAAGCAAATGGCTGTGATAGACCAATTTGATCTTCATCACTATTCAACAATCTGTATTCAATTAATATTGCCCGTGGCTTGCTGAGACATTTTCTTGTCTTGAAGAAAATCAAACAATCAGTGACGAAATATTAAAAATTGTTGACAATTAACCTGACGTTTTCAGCAAATGTTACGTTGAGGTAGTACGGCTTGATATTGACATCCATACATTTGATTTGAAAGGTTTTAGCATGATGTCCTCCTATTATGTCTGATCCATTTTTAGCCTCAAGTACAACATCGACTTTTGTGTTCTACCAAAATGAAAACAACGTATCCATTATCATTCATCCAATAAACTTCCTCTCTCTTAGATACAATCAAATTGATGTAAATGTACAACGACACTCAAAGAACGAAAGAAATACACTTATATCTGTACGATGCAAATAATGACACAATTTCATTGAAGTTATGTTTTACATATGTAGTAGTGCTAGGAATGTAAAATTCTTATATGAAAAAATTTCAATTCAGTTTTCACATACAGATAAATAACTGAAATATTATACTGAAAACGTTTAAGTTGTTTCGCTGTTTGGACGCAGTTATTGTTTTATATATAAGTTGAACAATTATGTTTCACTTTGATTACATCTCACCTTTTTGCAATGTTTTAGAACAAACGATCCATCTGGCTGACGTGCTGGTTTGGCACAGGTGCCATTAGCTGACTGATTGAGAAACTTCATTGTCAGATTAGATAAGGAACCTCTTTGATTAATAATACGGATGTCCCCTCTTGTGCAATCTTAAATAACGAACATTAAATAATTCTATCTAAAATTATGAATTGACACTAATAAATTTAATGGTTAAAATCCATAATACTAATACATATTGAAATTGTATGCGGTAATGAATCTTAATGAAATTTGATACAATATATCTATAAACAACATAAACGGTAGTTACATTATCTAACAAAGACAGATTCAGTTTTATTTGG
>NW_026783162.1:0-24802 GCF_031769215.1 Ylistrum balloti | reverse complement strand
CCATCTTGGAACTACTTTTTATTCAACGCACAACGTAGTACACTATACACATATTCATACGCATGGCGTGACCAATACGTAGAGTAGGCATGCACATTATCCGGATATAATATACAACATATCCTCCCTTCCATTTTAGAAAGTAAAATTATTTGGTACAAAAGAATTACTTGACCAATGTCACTTTACCAATGTCCAAATTGAATACAAAGTTCAAAAGTGTTGTACTTTTAACAGTAAGATATAGTGCTGATAAGATCACTAGTAATTAGATATAATAAGCATGTTTAACTCTCAACAATGATAAACAATTTAACTTGAAGTCAGAACAATAGAAAACAATTCAAAAAGTAAACAGTTCTTTTAACTACAGAACCTTTGGTCCTGATAATCACACAGGGATTATTATGCCCTTTTTTTGCACGTGTGATTACACTATCACTAAACACTAAACAGTTCATTAAACACAATAACAGTTACTATTCACAGTCTCAGACAACCTTATAGGTCTAGTCTCTTTGGTGCTCGCCGCTCCCTTGTCGGATACCTGGGTGCCTGCTGAGGCTTCGTCTCCAAGGGTTCCCTGTTAGTAACACGCGCCTTTACTGGGGTTGGGTCCACAGTACTAGTAGTTTCCGTATTCTTAGCAGAGATCTGTGTTGGACTCTCTACACTCATGGGTACACTAGTAGTAGTACTCTGTGTCACGATCGGGTAATCCATGCGAGACATTTCTTCACGACATTGTACCGAGGTAGATCGCATTTGATCGACATGTCGACGCCATATTGATCCTTCTACGGTCTCCACTTTATATGAGAGCGGGCCCAGTTGAGAATGGATTGTGGCACGGACCCATGGTAGATTTCCACGGTAGTCCTGGACCATGACTGTTTGTCCTGTAGTGAAGTTTCGGACTTCACTTCCTGTATGTTTGGAAAGTTTCATCTTTTCCTGGTTCCTTTCCACACGCTGTGTCATATCCGGCTTAAGTATGTCCAGTCGGGTACGAAGATTTCTACCAAGCAAGAGTTTGGCAGGGGTCTCACCTGTAGTGGTATGTGGAGTATTTCTGTAGAGACACAGAAACGTGCTAAGTCGTTGGTGTAAGGGTTTTCCTTCCTTCCTCATAGCGTTTTTGAAGCTTTGCACAAATCGTTCGGCAAGTCCGTTGGTACGGGGATGATAAGGTGAAGAGGTAATGTGTTTGATACCATTTCCCTGTAGGAAATCTTTAAACTCTTCAGAAACAAACTGAGGTCCATTATCAGTCACCAACTGTTTTGGTAAACCGTATCGTGCAAAGGTGTTCCGTAAGACATCAATAGTGTGACTAGATGTTGTAGAGGCCATTCTGACAACTTCTGGCCATTTCGAATGAGCATCAACCAGTATTAAGTACATATGTCCTTTAAAAGGTCCGGCAAAATCTGCATGTAACCGTTCCCATGGTGATGATGGGAAGTCCCAGGGATGTACTGGTGCTGTTTTTGGTTTCGCTAAGTGATGCTGGCACTCGGAGCACGTAGCACACTGGTTTTCGATATCAGAGTCAATGCCAGGCCACCAAACATAAGATCTGGCTAATGATTTAGTCCGCACAATTCCTGCATGCCCCTCAAGGACCTTGTCACGAAGTGAGGGGGGTATAACGACTCTATTGCCAAACATAAGGCAACCTTGGTGTGAGGTAAGTTCTTGTTGTCTGTTTTTGTAAGGTTTGAATGACTCACTTTTGGGTAACGATTGACCTTGATTTACCAAGTCTAGTACCTGAGATAAGATAGGATGACGGCTGGTATCTCGACGAATCTGTGTTTCAGAGACGGGTAGTTTCTCAACTTGTGTTGTATAGAAGATTGCGTCAGGGTCTGGAGGTTCCTCTTTTTGTGACGTCAGTGGTAGACGAGAAAGTGCGTCGGCGTTGCCATGGTCATGTGTGTTTCGATATATAATCTCGTAATTATGTCCAGCTAAGTAAATAGCGTATCTTTGGAGACGTGACGCGGTCATTGTTGGTACGGATTTTTCAGGGTGAAATATTCTTACTAGAGGTTTATGGTCAGTGATGAGTGTAAAGTGTCGACCATAGAGGTAGGTGTGGAATTTCTGCACACTCCAAAAGATTCCTAATGCCTCTTTATCAATCTGAGAATACGCACGTTCACTTTTTGACAGTGACCTTGATGCAAAGGCGATCGGACGTTCGGACCCATTCTTGAATACATGTGATAAGACACATCCAAGGCCATAAGGTGAAGCGTCGCTTGCCAGACGGACAGGCAAGTCAGGGTCATAATGACAAAGTACTTCATCTAACACGATAAGTTCCTTAACCTTAGTGAAAGCTTCCTCACACTGTTCTGACCATTTCCATCCATCAGCGTCGTTTCCAAGGAGATTGTTCAATGGGGCAATGATGGTTGCTAGGTTAGGTATGAACCGGTGGTAGTAGTTAACAAGTCCAAGAAACGACCTAACTTGTGATACGTTCTCAGGTCGTGGAGCATCTACCACAGCTTTCACTTTGTCCGCAGATTTGTGTAGTCCCTTTTCATCTATCTCATGACCACAGTAGTTAATTTTGTCTTGGAAGAATTGGCACTTCTCCAGATTAGCACGTAACCCGTGTTTCGATAATCTTTCCAGCACAGTATTTAAGTTCTGTAAATGTTCACTATCATTTCTCCCTGTGATGATCATGTCGTCCAGGATACAGTTTGTGTATGGAATGTCTTGGAGTAACTGGTCCATAGCTCTTTGCCAGATTGCGGGTGCAGAGGCTATTCCGAATGGCAATCTGTTGTATCGGAATAGTCCCTTGTGAGTATTTATTGTGAGTAATTCACTGGTAGTGTTGTCAACTTCCATTTGTAAGTAGGCCTGTGTTAAGTCTATTTTTGTAAACTTCTTTCCACCAGATAAAGATGCGAATATATCTTCTATCCTGGGGAGAGGGTACTGTTCAATGTTCATAACAGGGTTTAGTGTCACTTTGTAATCCCCACAGACCCTGATCCGACCACTTGACTTTACTACTGGTACAATTGGGGTTGCCCAATCTGAAAACTCGATAGGGGAGATAATCCCTTCGTTTTGAAGACGTTCAAGTTCCTCCTCTACTTTTGGTTTCAACGCATATGGTACTTGTCTTGCCTTGACAAATTTTGGGTGTGTGTTGTCGACAAGTGATAGTTTAGCCACAGTACCTTTCAGTTTCCCTATTCCTTCAGAAAATATTTCCGAATAGTTTTTTAGCATGGACTTCAACTGAGTATTGGTGTCCAAAGTAGGATTAGACTTGACCCAGTTAATCTTGACCTCGTGCCAATCCAGTTTGAGTTGTTTCAACCAGTCACGTCCAAATAATGTAGGGCCATTTTGTGCCACAGCATAAACATCCAGTTGTTTTGTCTGATCATGTAGGTTAACATTAAACTTGACAGTACCAAGCGGTCTGATCTGTTCTCCAGAGTAGGTTTTGAGTCTCACATTTGTATCCTTCAGGCTGTATGCTGAGAAATGTTCATCTAGTTTTGATTTCGGAATGATTGTAACAGCTGATCCCGTGTCTAGCTCCATGGCAACTGATTTACCATTAAGGGTAGGGCTAATGATGATAGGTTCCACTGATTTAGTGTTGACACTGTTCACACAAAAACTTGTGATATGATATATTGGATCAAGGTCATCATAAGTTTCCTCTAATTGTACACACTTAACACCCTTTTCTTTGTCGCGTTTCTTTTTCAGACAAACCGACTCGATGTGACCCTTTTTGGAGCAGTAAAAGCATGTGCTGTCTCTGTGTGCACAATTCGTTCCTTGATGATCCCTTCCACATCTAAAACACTTTCCCTTGAATTTATTGTACTTGATTTGTGTTGGTTGTGCTGGCTAGGGTTGGAGGAGTTACTTCCCCTTCTCTTATGTTTACTGTTTGCACTGCGGTAATTTGATACTTTGTTTACACTTTCCGTGCGACCTCTCTGACCTTGTAGTTCAACAGCATCGCGGCCGGCTGTCTCCATTGCCACCGCTGTTTTTAGGGCTTTATCCAATGTCAAATCCGTTTCAGCTAATAAGCGGCGCTGAATGTTCTCTTTGTTTATACCACACACGAAGCGATCACGTAAGGTAGTGTCTAGGGTATCCCCAAAATTACAATGAATAGACAGTTTCCTGAGCTCGGCAATATAGTCCATAACACTCTCGCCCGAGTTTTGTTCCCGTTTATGGAACCGGAATCTTTCAACTATTTCGGATGGTTTGGGGTTGAGGTGATTACTTAGTAGCGTGACGATTTCAGCATACGTTTTGTCTTTGGGTTTTTTAGTAGACCATATGTTTTCGCACCCAGGAGGCTGACCAACGAGGCTACCTTCACTTCATCTTTCACGCCGTTCGCTATGAAATATTGTTCGACCCTCTCAATGTACGATTCCCACGGTTCTGTGGTATCATCGTATGGATCTACCTTACCTATGGCAGTTGTTGCCATGTTGTGTACTGTGCCAGTCAGTTCCACGATCCTCGTCGCCAGTTGTTATGTTTGTTAACAGGTTAATGTTCAGGGATCACACTAGCACATGGTTAACCATCTTGGAACTACTTTTTATTCAACGCACAACGTAGTACACTATACACATATTCATACGCATGGCGTGACCAATACGTAGAGTAGGCATGCACATTATCCGGATATAATATACAACATATTCCTCCTGCTGGATTGAACCACAGGCTTCACAATATTATCAATAGGTATTTCTAATTCAAAGTCTTTAAGTTTACCGAGTCCTGTAAACAACTTTGAGTACTTTCCTTTCAAGTTTTCAACCTGACTGATAGCAACAGAATTTTCCTCAGGCCCTAGCCTCAATACGCCAAGTTCTAAAGCTAAAGTCATGCTCAAGAGTGACTTCCCTTTTTCCTTTAAAACAAAGAATTCTGCTTCAGTCTGTTTACTTGTTGATCCTGTACAGAGTTTTACATCTGCTGTGAAACTACCCATTATAGTGAGAGGCTGCGTACTCCCATATGCATACAGTTTTCTAGTTTGGTTCTTGTTCTGATTTCTCTCACTTTTCCTTGTTTCTTCATTTCCCATCTGTCTCTGCTAATAATATTTACAATTGCTCCAGAATCAATGAGAAAAACTAGTAAACCCTCCTACCTGTAGTTCCACTGAAGTACTGGTAGGTTGCTTGTTCTCCTGAATTCCAAACAAGTATTCATTGTCTGTATCACTTTCAGTTTCAACTTGTTTCACACGGAAGTTAGTTACCTCCCTTCTTCCGTTTATGGTCCTTATGTTGGCTTACTACTTTCGTTTTGCAGCACTTTTCAAAATGCCCTATTTTCTAACACTTTCGGCATTTGCGTTCCTTAGCGGGACATTTTGGATCACTCTTGATATGTCCTGTATAACCACAAGCATAACATTGGTTGCTATAACCTGGTTTCGGTTTCGCTTTCACTTTGTTGATATCCCCTCGGTCATGTCCTCCGGGGGACCCCATTTCCATCAAACTAGCAGCCTTTTGTGCCATTTCATATGTCTGTGCTATTTCTCTGACTTGAACTAATGTTATATTGCGTGTCTCCAAAAATTTCCTCCTTAACCGAGATGAACTACATTTCTCGATCACGTGGTCCCTTATCATTTCATCAGTACAAACACGATCCCCGAAATCACAGAATGCTGCCTTTTCAAGTAATCGAGTAACAAATATGTCTACAGTTTCTGTTGGTTCCTGTGACATTGCCGTAAATTGCGAACTTTCAAATGAAATGCAAATTCAGAAATTCTATATAAAACTGTAGCATTGACAATATTTCTTTTAAAAAGCAGATATTCTAAAATATAAATATGAATTTAGGTTGATAGGCAAAACAGCCCAAAGACAAATATATAGACCATTTTATTTTTCCAGAGAGGTCATAGCGCCCACCATCAAACTACTGTCTTATCTTTAAGAGAAGGGTTTTTGACTTCATTCCCTTTGTATTTTCTTATTTATTTTTTTTCAAAATGATATTAATCTTTAAATTCCAATAAGAAGATGTTTGAAATTTTATGAAGATTGTTTAAGTACTTTTGTCTTCTGACTTCTCTGAAAGTGGACTGTGCCAAATGATACCCTAGGGGGAACCTGTCTGTGAAATTTCATGAAGACTCCTTTAATACTTGTTGATATTTAGTGATAACAAAAATTGGTAAAGGGCGGACAGACTATATATATTGACGAAAGGAGGATGGACGGACCAAGGGGGCAGGGTGATTTGTAGTTTTGAGTGGCAACCCATAATTTGCACGAACCACTCTATAAACCACATTTAAGTCAGAACTTGAATGTGGTTTTAGATTTGCCAGCGGGTTTGAACATCCAAAGCAGTAAATTAATTTATCTACAGAGTACAATATACCATGTGGTCTGACCAGTATGCGTCCAGCACACCTGTTTGTATGTTGGCAACATTAGAAAAAACAAAAATTAAATTTTGTGTCAGATTTTGTTGTTGATTCTTGAATTAACTGATTACAGTGGAAAATGGTAAGCATGTATTCTAGGAACTGCGTATTAGATTGGTTTAAGTCTTTATTGAAATCTCCAGTTATCACAATATCTTGTGTTGTATCTAAAAAGGGAGAAAAGTTGTTCTTGAGTGCTGTATACAACACATGTGAAGGGCATGATGGTTTCTTATATAGAGCAACAAACTGAACTAATTTTGATGAGCACCTAACAGACACTTTGGAGTACTCAAATTCTTTAGTTGTACATGCATGGAAACTTTCAATTTGATGAGAATTTTTTACATACACAACAATACCATGATGAGGTCTCAAATAGGAGGTTTGATGGGCATCAGTGCGAATAATTTTGTATCTGTCAAGTGAAAACTGTTCATCAAAATCTCTTGAAGAAAGACGTGATTCTACAATACCAATGACATCAGAGGAATGAACATTTGGATCAGATCTAATGTCTTCAAAATATTTATTAAGAGACCTAGCGTTGTTGAACAGAAATTTGCTTTAATAGTGTAGATTGGTTCAATTCATCGGCTTTTAAGCGTTGCATTTGCTTTGCAGCAACACCAATTTCTGGACCAATGTCATAGTCTCTATCGTCGTAAGAATCTGGATCAAAATGAATGAATTCTTCAGATGGTTCACACCCAGGATCTGCATCTTAAGCCTCAATATGCTCTGTATTTGGAGCGATATTATCAAAGTCTTCGATATCCATTTCAACTTGCAGTTGCGCGTTTTCAAGTTCTTCAATACCGTGTTGATATTGTTTTTGCTTTACTCGAATGTTTGCCAAAATGTCATTTTCTTCATTTCTCCATGGGAGGAACAGCAGAATTTTTTCTCTGTAACAGCATGTGTCAAACTTTTAAAATCTCTACAGGTCATTCGGGCAGTTAACCAAATATTTCTACAGGTCCGAAATAAATTTTACAGGTCCGAAAATTTAGTTCTTTTGGAGTGCTACAATTTTCAGATTTTCTATTGTGCAAATTTCGACTATCATCTGTTTAGGCCCTTTATTTTGGTCTCTTGCTCCAAACCGACTTTGCAGATTTTGCCTTTGTTTAAATCGGGTTGGCTCTGGACAGTGTCCCATGAAAATGGTCTGCCACAATCCCAACTTCCTCTTCACCAAAGTCTGTAAAATAGAAAAATCTGAACTGTTGTGATGTAAATATATAGTTTGTGCAGAAATGTAGTTTATGCGAATCTATACACATAGGGAAAACACATCCACACCTCCGGTTCCATCTTTTTATTCTCTCCCCTTTTTTTTATCTCCGTGCCCCGGAGAGTTACAAACAAAATTGTAAGTGCTACATTGTATGTGAATTATCTCCCCTCACCCAATGACACTGCATCTGCGCTACACCCATTTATAGGTAATTACACAACATCCCCCCCACGCAAAGTAAAATTGAGAAACAATTTTATCATGGGTGTACGGAGATACAATGACATTGGATGTAAAGGTGAAAAGGACTCGCTATACAATTTTACAAACATTACAATATTATAAATGGTAAATATACTTGTATGGAATGGAGTAAAATATAGCATTCTGAACAGGATGACCTTTTGACACAAGCTAGTGTAAATACTGCTACCATAACTGGGTATAAGACATAATTCGTCAGACCTGAACACTCGGAGAATCCCACTCTCAAAAATTGTATGCAAAAGCATTGTATAGGAAAATTTGAGCATTTACAAAAAGGTACGGTCAAAATGACAATCAAGTATACTCTATACCCTGGTGTAGTCTTAAGAAATTACCGATCACACAACTATAATTGATTATACTCAAGCATCCATAAATGGCAATATTGATCTAGACATAATTCAGCAAAACTTATGAACAAGAAAAAGGTATATAGTGTCATTCATAACTCATATCAAGGACTATCAGCATATAATATTCGAAATTGAAAATCCATTTAAAATAAGATGCGATATACTACCTGTATATGAAAATATATCAAAAACATATGACATGCATATGGCTACAATTAGGCGCAAAATCCATCTGGCATCATCAACTGCAATAATTCATAATTCAATATTAGCAATGTACCAAAAAGAGGCAAAAGAGTAAGTGATTCATAGTCCATTAATACTGAGGTTGTAAAGAGAACAATTTAATCCTACGAATTAATTCGGACATGGGCAATAATTGTATAATTTGTATCATAAAACAAAAAAATGAAAAAAAATGCAATATTCCTGTATTATTTGATGTACGACTATACAGTATATATACAATGGGCAAAATATTAGGCATTGAGAATCTCTGTGTCAATGTAATCAAAACCATAAAACATGTAAAAAACTCGCGCATAAGACACAAATTTGCAAATTGGTAGCATGATAATCATTGAGCGCATGGGAAAAATTGCATCTTAAAGGAACATCTTCCATCGACTAGGTTAAGATAATAAAACCATAAAAGTTGCATATGTGAAGCATCATCCATTAAAAAAAAACGACTAGAAATATAAGGTCAAACACATAATACAACATATGCATAAAAATGTTTACAAAATACCCACAGTTCACTATACAACCTGACACAAGCTTTCAATACCTATACAACTGGGGGAGGTTTGCGTCTTACAAGACGTTTAGCAGCAGCATCTAAGCGTCTGAACGGAATCCAGAGCGCATTTTGAGCGGGCTCACCAACAAGGTGAACAAGATAGTTCGTGTTTGTGCCATCTTGCCGTTGAGCTAACACACGCTTTATTTTATGTACACCACCATCACTCAACATATCAGACGAGAAGAGAGTGTCAGGGTTAAAGTGTTCATCATCACGGAACCGAAGGGGTTTATTAATTTGTCGTTTAGGTCGAACCAACAGAGATAATGTTGTATGATGCGATGATGCGGAAAAGTTATCAGCACTTAAAGAATCGACTTCAGTCGTACAATCAAACACATCGGAAGGGAGGTCGGTGTTCAAAGCTGAGCCTGGTGAATCAACCTCAGTAGGTGCATCAAATGCGTCAATATCAGTGGAAACATCAAAACGTGGGTCCTGAGTAGGTGCGCGAACAGAAGTAATGGCTTCATCGATGAAAAAGTTTGTTGGGTTAGGAGCCCGAATGTAAGCCATTTTGAGGCGGTCCACGTGTACAGGTTTAGACATAACCTTTCCTGAATCTTTGTCCTTCAGGGATATCATATGAGAACTAAGGACCTGGTGAACGACATAAGGCCCGGACGCCTTTGGTTGTAGTTTGTGACCTTGGCCCGTAGGTATTGTCTGAAGATATACATAGTCACCAGCTGTAAGATCCAATGGGCGCGAATCACGATTAACACGGTCCGTCATTTTCTCACGTGACTTATTGACATTGTCAAGCATTTCAGAACGAATGAGTGACAGCCGTTTTGCTCTTTGACGAATAAAATCATGACAGGTAGCAGGCAGACGTCCAAAGTCGGTATTAGAAACATTGCCAAGAGGAAATTTTGGTCGTTGTCCATACAGAGCTTCAAACGGGGAGTAACCTGTACCACTGTTTACGGAGTTGTTCATTGCAAACACAATTGCAGGTAATATGTCCTCCCAAGTCTTACCTTGGCTAATGTATGGTGTTATCCGCTCAGCTAAGGTGCGGTGAGCACGCTCGCATGATCCCAGACAATGATGCACAAAGGCGGGAGTAAAGAACTGAGCGACTGATAGTAGACGACATACCTCTGCAGTACATTTCGACATAAACTCAGTGCCCTGATCACTAAGAAGCGAGTCACATACTCCAAATTGTTGAAATAGTTCAAAAAGACACTGAGATACCGTAATCACGTCCTTGCTGGGAATAGGTAATACAAATAAATACCGCGTATACAAGTCAATTGCAGTGAAAATGTATGAATTACCCTTGGAAGAAGTTGGCAGTGGTCCATATAAGTCAATTTGCCACACTTCAAATGGAGCAGAAGGCGTTTTGAAAGCAGTGATTGTTGATTTGGTAGGTAGCTTCGTCATTTTACGGGTTTGACACTCGTGACAAGATCGAACATAATCACCGACTATACACGACATCTTGGGGAAATAGTAGTGCATTCTCAAGGTATCATAGGTATGCTGAATACCGCCATGCCCACCCATAGGAGAGTCATGATAAAGATGTAGCATAGTTCGTATCATGGGTTGTGGCAATGCAAGTTGGTAGTGTTCCATGAGCTGAGAGCGTTTCGATTTAGCAATCCGAGAATGAAATAGGAGGTTATCAACAAGGATGAAGTCAGAAGATTTCAGTAAAATCACTCGCGCTTGTTTCTGCGATGTAGGTAAAGCACCATTGGAAAGATATCTATATAAGTCACGATAATGTTCATCAACCTTCTGTAAATCAATGATATCTTGCCTTGAGAAATTTGTTGTATTAAAAACCTCAAGATTCCGTATTTGGTCAATCTGCGGGTCAGATTCTGTTTGTACATCAATACTGTCCGTTAATATTTCTAGATCTGACTCGTCGTCTTTGTCGGACATCTCCCGATCATCCAACGTTGTATGTTGTATGTCCTGTGTCAGATTCATCTGATTTTCCAATGCTGGTGGTAGTGGAATATGAATGTCGGAACAAAGTGGCGATAACAGTTGATGGGATTGAAGTACCTGCTCATCACTGATGTCTGAAGAATCTAAGTCTACAGAGTTCAAGATTTCAATGTCATCATCCACTCCAATGGAAGAATCACACAGAACATTGTTATGGTCTGAAACGGTTTCTGTAGGGACTATCCCGATATCGGACTGTGGTTTGGAGACTTGACTTTGTTGAGGTTTTGAAGCAACAGTACTTCCATGAGACATGCGTTTGTGGTAGATATGTCGTGAATGTCCAATACGTTTTTGATCAACGGCGTCATCTGTGTCAGCATCATAGCCGTCATCAACATCATCGAAGACTGGCATTGGTTGACGTAAAGCAACATGTTGCACTTTCTTAGAGTTAATGTTCAAACACTGTTCATTACTATCAACAATGACAACATCATGTTTCGCCGACGGAACATCAGTATCAGTATGTTGACACTTTAACAAATCTCTGATGTCTTGTCCATTAGGCAGATTGATGACACATTGCGGTTCATTAACATATGGGAAATGCGGATCATCCTCATTTGGGCTGGAGAAATGTTCATTTTCATTTGAACGACATCGACTGAGGGCGTCCTCTACGACCATATTTGCGGCAGGTTTGTAGTCCCAATCAAAGCTGAACTGCTGTAGGATAGCCAACCATCTTTCATATATGGCACCATGAAATTGTTTCTGGTAAAGTGGTCGGAGTGCCTGGTGGTCACATTCGATGATAAAATGGCGTCCCCGCAAATAATCTGCACAGTCAAGAACACTGGTCACTACACCCAACAGTTCTAATTTTGTAGGTCCATATGACTGTTGGCCTTTATTTAACGACTTCGATCCAAACCGTATGATTTTGTGGATGCTAGGTTCTGCATGCGTTTTATCAACCTCCTTTTCCATAGTATCTGTGGGGTGAAGCTGGTATAGCATATATCCGATTCCTTTGGAAGATGTGTCCACTCCTAGATGAAATGGCAGGTCATAGCGTGGAAACGCGAGTATATCGGAGTCGGAGAGGAGAAGTTTCAATTTTACAAATGCGGCATCCTGTTCACATGTCCATATGAATTTCTGGTCCTTTTTCAGTAACCGTAGCAACGGCTGAGCCTCTGCAGCATAATTGGGTATATATTTGCGAAACCAGTTCATTAGACCAAGAAAACGTTTCAACTCAGTAAGATTACTTGGTTTAGGCATATCCTGTACCGCTTTAATCCGATCAGGTGGAGGGCGAATACCATCCTTTGAAATGATGTGACCCAAGTATAGGCAGGATGATTTGGCAAATGAACACTTTTTGGGGCCCAACTTTAAACCGGCAGCATGAAACCTCGAAAATACATCGTGTAGATCAGCGAGATGTTGGCTAAACGTTTCTGAAAATACCAAAACATCATCCAAGTAACACAACACTGCACGAAAGGTAAGGCCATGCAAGACTTTGTCCATTAGTAACTGGAATGTATTCGGCGCTGTTGATAGGCCCATAGGCATCCGCTGAAATTGATATGTCCCGAAACATGTGTTAAAAGCAGTATAGCGTCGCGACTCGGGAGCAATGCCCATCTGGAAAAATCCAGACGACAAGTCAATTGAAGTGATAAAGTTTGGTACACGTTCACTAAATGACTCTGTCAATTCTTGTAGATTGGGAATAGTATAGTGGAATGGACGTGTCTGTGAATTTAAATGTCTGAAATCACAGCAGAAACGATATTGGGCCAAGCTCTTTTCCCGCGAGTTATCCTGGAGTTTATCCAGGTCTTTACAGCGTTTAGTCACTAGCACAATGGGACTGGTGATAATAAGATCATCCATTTCAGAAACTGGAGTTATGATGCCCTGTGATAGGAGTTCATCTAACTGATGACGCAAAACCTGACGTTTATCCGGAGAAAGTCTGTATGGTTTCTGGTTTTTAGCTACAGGGTCCGGTTTTAACAAAATCTTGTGCTGAACAAGATCCGTATAACCAAGTGACGGATTATCTGGGGTAACAAAAATGTCAGCATGTTTATGTAAAAGTTCAAACAATTGTGACCTTTCCTGTTCCGATAGGGTATCAGAAACATCAAAATAAGAACTAAATCTTTCATTATCAACAGAGTTACTTGCTCTTGGTTTATCTACAGAATGAGTAGGACTTGATGTAGATAAATGGTTACATGAAAACATTTCAGGGCTATTCTGAAAAAATCTAGTACTCGGCAAACTACACTTCTCATTATGTACATAAATCTTATTTACACTATCTAAAACATTCCTATGTGCTGTGCAGAAATTTGATTGCAAAGGTAAATCATCAACAGCACAATTACATTTCTCAAATAAGTCAACATTTGTACAAGGTTTGGCAGCTTGAATATTTTCCTTAGAAACACATTTATCAAAAACAGGTGAATCAAAAATGTGACACTTGGCAACATGACAACATTTGACATCATTTGTAGTATCACTTTGACAACATTTGGCATCAAGACAAGTGTTGACAACATGAGAACATTTGGCATCATTTGTACATTTGACATCACTTTTGCCATGATGTTGACAACATGACATATTCACTGATTGGGTAAATGGGCTATGCTGGGCAACATTAGAGATACCAGTGGTGGCATCACTTGAACTGGGCATACCAACATCAAATGTAGACTGAGCAACATGTTGGCAACATTTATCATCAGTAAAATTGGTATTTACAGGGGACATCAAATGATTGGATGAACTAGGTACACTGACATCAGATAAAGACTTGGTAACAACATGACAACATCTAGCAACATCAGCGGTCAAGTCTACATTAGTGTCAGCGGAACTAGTACTAGCATCTGTTGGTAACATAGCATCATGTACATGGGCAACATTTTGGCAAAATTTGGCATCAGTAAGTAATGAATCTACACTGGAGTTAGTAGGCCCAGATTTAGCATGACCTTTGTCTGGAAATGTATCTGGAGCATGAACATTGAAATTGTGGTCATTCAATATAACATCTTTGTTGAAATTTAAAACTTGAAATCGCCCCAAAACCTTGCCTCTAGGCACTGTTACTGATTTACCTGTGGGATTTAGTAGTTGTACAGGTATCATACACTTTTTATTGACATTTACAACACTCTTAGCCATAAGTAAACCACTTTTGTGTAGTTTTGTATTACCCTGACATACACCCTGGACACCATATAAAGTATTTGGAACAGAAGCCCATAATTGACATTCACTGTTGGGTGAAATCACACATCTTTTCGAACACACTATATCAGCTCTGTCTGACAAGTAAGTGTAATTACCAAAATCTAGGGTAATATTATAGGTAGCCAGATAACTAACTCCCAACAGTAAAGGGTGGGAGCTTTCCTGAATGACAAAAACTTCAATACTATGGTTACCATGGGGAGTTTTCATGTAAACTTTTGCTTTACCATAGACGTGGATTGTTTGGTTATTTGCTAAAACAATGTTGGTACAACTATCAACACAAAGTGATGATTTACAATGGGCAGGAATTGAGTCATACATGTAATGGGACATGACATTTATCTGACTACCCGTATCAATCAAAGCAGCAACATCTAAGTTACCAAATTTGACAGGCATGTACAAGAAATGCGAGTTCATATCTGATTTTGTGGCACCATCAGACTTAAAGTCAGTGTTTGTGTCAGAGTCAGTTTCTAGTGTGGTGGCATCATATGTGGAAATTGAGGTGGTCTGGGGAATTGGTATGGCACTGGAGGTACATGGCCCGGAGAGTTGTGCCGTGAGTTCCTCGCCGGGGCTTGGTAGTTTAACTGTCCACACATTAACGCGGTATGGCCATCCTGACAACATAGTTGGCAGATTACATCAGGTGATGGAATACCTTGTCCATTCCATAAACACTCGAATTGCTTATGTCCCTTACCTCCACACCGATGACATGTTATGAAACCAGCACGGTTATAAGGGCTTGTTCTGTCTGGTGCGCGCTCGCGTACACGTGACGTGGTAATATCAGGGGAACGCCCATATCGTTCATGTGTCTCTAAGTTAACTAGATGTGTATTTGCCATCTTGTCTACGACTGTATTAAGTTTCTCAACAATAGAGTTCAAGTCAGCATTGGTACTAGTAGTTGACACAGGGGCTACATGCGACACACTGGTTGGAGTACCACCGGTGTTACTAGACACAGGTATCAGATGTGACACACTAGCATCCCCAGAACGAAAACCATATAAGCTACCCATCTGTGCAGCTGTCAATGCAGAGTGACTGTCCATCGGCTGACCGGCACTTACAAAAAACTGCAACTTTTCCGGCAGTGCAGAAATAAACTTGGACAATATTTCGACATCAGATTTGCCCACCCGTTGGCCCCTTTCAATAAGTCGGGCGTAAAAATCCTCAAGTGGCTCGTGGGGCGAAAGTGTCATGTTCACAAAATTTTGCACTTCTAGAAGTAGGGCCGGACTTGAAGCAGAGAGTTTTGTGTATTCATCTTGGAAGGCCTGCTGTACAACTTCCCACTTTTGGTCATGTAATTTGTTTGTATTAAACCAGGTCTGAGCCGGTCCATGCAGTAAGAGATGGAATAATGGCACACGTTTATCGTCTATCTGGTTGTCGGGGTCTCCAGCCAAAGAGTACAAATTGACATAAGACTGAAACTCCTGCATAAACTTCGCAGCATTCTCATAGGCTAAGCCTGAAAATTTCCGGCACTTAGATATGTCCATGGTGAAAGGTTTGTGGTTATTAGAACTAATACGACACACAGAAGTATGTTTCTTAGTGTAAGCAGCAAAACGTTTATTACAGGCTGTATCAGTAGTTACTCTGGGCGTAAATGTTTTTACTGAAGACTCACGACGTGGAAAAAATAAATATTCATCAGCACAATTTATGTTCGAACGTATAAGATCAGACGGCGGAGAATCACCAAAATCTGATGCCTGCAGACAATGAGTTTTCAAAAATGTGTCCGATAATATACCATTATTACATTCGACATCGGATCGTCCAAGATTTACACCTGTAGTTAAGTCGGTATCATCAGCAGAATCAGTAAGTTCATATTCCGACAAACTGTACAAAACTGTTGAACTTAAATCGTCGGTGTTGAACGAATCCATTTAGAAGCGTCATTATAAAACATCAGATATTCACACGTATCAAAACAGGGAAATGTTCAATAATTAGTTCCGTATGTGATTAAAATATTGATTGGAAACTGTTGTGTGGTTGAGCTGATAAAATCGGTCCTCACCTGCTAAAGTTCATATCATTGTTATATCGAAGAGAAGGCATTGTAAAAAAGAAACAGTTCAGTCAAGGCGTGCGTTTCCCGCGAAAAAGTCACGTGGATGACCGATGAAAAATGTGGCATTGTCAATAAACATCAAAATAGCACCTGGAACCGAAGATAGACTTGTGATGAGGTACCGGAAACGAAGATCGATTCTCCACCATGTGATGTAAATATATAGTTTGTGCAGAAATGTAGTTTATGCGAATCTATACACATAGGGAAAACACATCCACACCTCCGGTTCCATCTTTTTATTCTCTCTCCTTTTTTTTTTATCTCCGTGCCCCGGAGAGTTACAAACAAAATTGTAAGTGCTACATTGTATGTGAATTATCTCCCCTCACCCAATGACACTGCATCTGCGCTACACCCATTTATAGGTAATTACACAACATTACGCTTATACTCAACTCCCTCAGGAGAAGCAAGAGTACACTGATTTCCAACTTTCCTTTGGAGTTTAAACGGAGTTGGGTTGAATGGAGAACTTAGCTTATTGTTCCTCGACTGTTTAACTAACACCTGATCTCCTTCAACTAGATCTGATTCTTTTGCACCACGTTTTTCATCAATGTAAAGTTTGTTTTTGACTTTTGCAAACCAGTCTCTATCACGAACTCCTTCTTCGATGGTTTCATTCCGATGAACATCAAGTTGAGGTACTTTATTCCTCAATTTACGCCCAAACATTAACTCTGCTGGAGAAACACCTGTTACAGCATGGGGCGTGCCCCTGTATGCCAAAAGATAAGTTCTCAAATCTTTCTTCCAGTCACCTGATTCAGCATGAGCAATACGTATTCGTTTCATGATAGATCTGTTCTGTCGTTCCACCTCTCCATTTGCTGCTGGGTGGAGCGGAGTAACACGTCTGTGATGAATTCCATTATCACATAGAAATTCCTCGAACAAGGCCGACACAAACTGAGGACCGTTATCTGATGTAATCGATACCGGAAGTCCATAACGTGCAAACATGTTCTCAAGTGCATCAATCATCCTTTCACTAGATATATCCTTTGTAATGTCCACTTCATAATATCTGCTGTAATAGTCTATTACAACAAACACGTAGTGTCCTGACGGTAAAGGTCCTAGCAGGTCTATCGAGAGATCCTGCCATGGTCCTGATGGCATAGGGGTCGGCGATATGGGCTCGGGCCGTGGCAATGAACTTACCACTTGACAGCCATGACATGACTTGACATAAGCCTCTACGTCCTTATCTAAAGTTGGCCACCACACTTTAGTTCGTAGCTGTTGCTTTGTAGCGACAATACCAAGGTGTCCCTGGTGAGCTAATTTAATACATTCTGTTCGTAACACTGCTGGAATAACCAATCGTGTTCCACGTAACAGCAGGTACCCTATCTGGGACAGTTCATCTTTTACCGCATAATACTTTACACATTCCTTTTCCCACTGGTCTGCAGATAAAGCCTTTCTCACCAGTGTTAGCTCGGGATCAGACTTGGATTTTTCCTCCACCTCACGAGTTGTCATTGCTTTTGGAGTGCTTCTCTCTGCCACAGCTCTGACATAATGCTCTGTTTCTGTTTGTAGATCTGTTACACCACTGTGTTTCCTTTTCACAAGTCGCGACAATGCGTCAGCAATGTTCTGTTTACCAGGTTGATACCTAATACGAAAATTGTAGGGCATCAGTCTCATAACCCACCGTTCAATACGCGCGTTAGGTTTGGATTTTGGACCATACAGTATTTCCAATGGTTTGTGGTCTGTCACCAGCTCAAAATCAATGCCATACAGGTATATGTGGAACTTTCCACATGCCCAAACCACTGCTAAGGCCTCCTTTTCTGTGGTTGAGTACCTTCTTTCAACATCAGTCAGTGTACGACTAGCATAGCTGATAACTTTGGTCTCGCCTTCAGATTCCTGAACGAGTACAGCCCCTAAACCTACATCACTCGCGTCAGTCACAAGTTGTGTTTTTGTTGCGTCTAATCGGAAATGTCCCAATGTATCTGCGTTCACAAGGCTTTCCTTTAATGCTCGAAAACAATCCTCCTGTTCCTGTCCCCACAAAAACTTTACACTGGACTTGGTAAGTCGTCTCAAGGGTTCAGACAATGTAGCCAAGTTTGGAATATAGCGAGCACTAAAGTTGACAATGCCTAAAAAGCTTCTCACCTCAGATGCACTTTGTGGCCTCTGAGCCTCAATAATGGCCATTGAACGATCGGATGTCGGCGCGATTCCATTTTTTGACAATACATGACCCATAAATGTGATCTTGTCCATTCCCCACTCGCATTTCTCCTTGTTCAGAGTTAAGTTCTTTTCCTGCAGTCTACACAATGCTTTCTCTAGCCTTTGATCATGTTCATGTTTATCCCTGCATGAACCACAATATCATCGGATATATTCTGAACCCCTTCACAATCATGAAATGTCTGTGATATGATTTGTTGATATACTTCTCTGGTGCTGAACTGATACCAAACATCAGCCGCTTATACCTGTATAATCCTTGATGCGTCACAAATGTAGTTATCTCCCTTGATGAATCTTCTAATTCTATCTGGTGATATCCATACTTCATATCTAATTTGCTGAACACTGTACTCCCATTCATATTGTACAGTATCTCGTCCACAGTGGGTATTGGGTGTCTCTCACGGACTATAGCTTGATTAGCCTGTCTCATATCCACACATATCCTGATATCGCCATTAGGTTTTGGGACAACTATTACCGGGCTAACCCACGGGGTTGGGTCATTCACCTTCTCGATAATGTCCTGATCCTCAAGTTCATCAAGTTTAGCACCGACTTTCTCTCGTAGACTGTAAGGAATCCTATACATAGGTTGTGCCACCGGTTTTACAGATGGATCAATATGAAGCTTCAATTTGAAGTCATTCAGCTTCCCAATTCCTCCAAAACATGACTTGTACTTATCCAATATATCATCATGGACTGAGTAGACTCCAATTTTCAGCACTCCGAGATCTACTGCCGTAGCCCTCCCTAATAAAGCCGAACCTGTGCCATCAAGTACATAAAAGGCAGCCTCAATTTCATCATCACTTCCGTCAACAGACACCGTAGTAATAAATTTGCCAAGTAACGATAAAGGTTTATCTGCTCCATATGAATACAGCCGTTTGTCAGTTTTCTCTGAACGACACACAATCTTTCTTTTCTTTAAGTCCTCCCATGTAGGCTTGTCAATGATATTGACTGTCGCTCCACTATCCACAACCATATCAACTTTGTGACCACCAACCATGAACGAAAGTCTGTCTGCATCTGTGTGTTGTACACTAAATGCATACTCTGCCTCTGACTCTACACAGTTCACTTTACCTTTGACCTTTGACAATGTTGACCTCTCTGCCTTTAGACAACGTGGTTCCTTTGTTTTACAGCATGCACGAAAATGCCCCATCTTACCACACTTATTGCACTTTTTGTTTTTCGCTGGACAGCCTGAATCTTTCGCGAAATGACCTTCACGTCCACATCGAAAACATAAAGCCTTTGTGCTACTACTTGTTGACCGTTTTGTGTCCTTTTGTTTCACAAAGTTTATCTGATTGACTGAGCTTAGAGGAGACTCCATTTTCTTAGCCTGGACATCTGCCATTTCCATTGTAGCCGCGATTGTGCGTAATTGATCAAGTGTCAATTCCTTCCCCTTTTCCAGACATTTGGTTCTAAGTTTATGAGATTTACATTTTTCTATTATTTGATCCCTTATTTGTTCCTCAATGTTCCCAAATTCACAAAGAACTGCTTGTCTTCTGAGTCTGGTGATGAATTGTTCGATAGACTCGTCTTCCTGACACATTGACCGAAATACATACCGTTCGTATGGCACGTTTATTTTTGTTTCAAAATGTTTACTCAGTGTGGCTACCGCTACAGCATACTCATCACCTCCCTCCGCCTCTGTTAGCGTGAAATAGATGTCTTGAACTGGTACCCCTGCACAGTGTAGTAATAACGCTTTCAACTGTTTCTTGTCTGTTACACCCTTGCCAGTGGCAAATAAATCGAAACTACGAAGCCATCGCTTCCATTCCTGCTGTAAATGACCTGGGTCACCATTTGCGTTGAACGGCTCAATACCATTCAGGTCGATCGAAGACATTTTCACAAATGACAGTTCGTATTTCTTACATACACCAGTTCTTGATACATTTACTAACGTATTCGCAATATCCTCGTCGCCAGATTGTCGTGTCGAATTGAATCAGAGCCCGAATTGAATCATAACACACAAAACTGGTCTCGTTCAATGGCCGCCTGTTTTAATAATAATGCCCGGATGTTTCACAAGAACGATAACTCCACACATAAGACAATCAGAGTTATTTCCCATTACTCTACATCTAAACACTACAATTATGAAATTACAGAAAATATGACAAGAAATAGACATTGAACTGAGACTGTACATAGAATTTAACTACATATCGTCGGCTGGCTGACAAAACCTCGTAAGTCCATTTTTGTGGAAAACAGCTTTTTCACATAGCGCCAATTTACAAATTAAAATGCACCTCCTGACAAAATATTGTAATGCAGCACCAATGAAATTTTGAGATATAACCATGTGTTCAAAAATTGTACTTGCATTGGTCCAAATGAAAGTCGTGACAAGATCTCGTATGTCACATCTCCATTGAATTAACGTGTGATGAGAAGGTCTAACTTGTTCATCGGAGCCGAGGACCATTTGACGATATTCTGTGAGTAATTTTTTGCATTTGACTGCATTAATGAGCTGTATAGTAAACAAGAAATATTTCAATTTATTTATTTTTCTTTTTTTAAAACGAGACGTATAACTTTAGTAAGTTTATTTTCACATACGATATTTTAGACCTCTTTCTTGGGGTGTATGTCACATACGATAATTTGATGCATTTTACTTCTGTCTTTAAAACTGCATTTTTACTGCCTAGTTTCTAAACAGCGATTGGGTTCTTTTACTCCATATATCCACTTAAGACAATTTGGATCTATCACCACCCTCAGTTTTCCCATATTTTTTTGTGATTTGATGGACATACGACATTTTGAAAGTGTTTCCACTTCGCTTTCTATTTAGCAAAGTTTGGACATACTATATTTTGTCTTCCAATAGAAGCTCATTTTTAAGAAATAATACAAGTATTTTTATCTCAGAATTACACGGCATTTTATAGCATACAGACTATTAGACTAAATTACGAACAAGAAATTATAGGCATTGTCCTGAATTGACTGGAAAAAGCTTGAAAACTTACTACAGGTACTTTCAATATAGTCATGACTGTAATGAATCCTAATATAAAATTTCTTCTTACATAACAAACGTAACTTTGTGTTTGTATTGAAGGGGACATTGATATTGCTTGTCTATTTTATGACGTAACACTCGTAGCGTCTGGTTGGGACACTTGAGTGATGCTGTGCTTATTATATTGTAGGTAGTAATGTCAACATCTTCTTGTGAAGACTTTGAAAGAATATGGACATGTTGCCAATGTGATAGGGTTGCAAAAAATCCTTTTCATTTAGAAGATCAACAGTTAACTGGACAGTATGTTTTTACTGATACTGATGGAAAAATTTGGTTATGGTGTCTCTGTTGTCACCGATATTTCCATTATGAGTGCGTAGAAAACTTACCTGACAATTTAACAGAAGGTGACTTCGTAGAGGACTATTTATGTGCAGACTGTGGCTGGGGCATGTGATCCTTTAAGTATGAGTAACGTTTGGAAACGAAACGGCGCCGATATAAAAACTTTGATTAACTTCAAACACTATGAGCACTCGCAGTTGGAGTTACTGAGGGAACGTGAAAATGGAACATTTGCAAAGACAAACAACACCCAATACAATTTTATGCAATATTTTTATTACAGTATGTTTCCGTCCTCGACACCTAGATATTTAGTTATATCAAGAAAGGGCAATTCATATGAGCAAATTGAATTTAAGTTCCATCCAAACTGTAAAAACGGTTGCTAATGCTGTGGCTTTTTGAAACATCAAAAATATGCTTTCACGGGGTATGTTAATGGTTCGTCTTGCAAGACAGAATGCGGACAAATCAAACTCAAGTAACACCAATGAATACAACACCCACACAAGTTCTGGAGATGGCGTACATTGTACAGTGCAGGGTAGTACAATTACAGCTACCAATGTAAATGAGATTCCAGATATTGCTCCTAGTGATGCAGATATTCCAGATATTACTTGCTATGAGACCCTTCTGGAAACAGATAATGAATTTTCTGGTTCTAGTTTAAACGTCAAATCTCCAAATAGCAAAAGGCAAAATCTACAAGAAAATACTTTGGATGAAACAGAACATGATTTTTCAGAAGCTGATGACAGTTTTGATGATCCAGATTACGTACCAGAGAGTGATGCTGATGATCCTGTAGATGAAGATATGAAGGTAGATCATGAGGAAGTTGTCGATGAGAAACCAGTCAAAAGGAAGAAATGTAATAGTAATGAATGGGTAAAAAACAAAAACAAAATGCTGAGAATGTCAGGAAAACAGTATTCTGGACTGACAAAAAAAGACGGCAAATATCAGTTTTCGGCTCAAAGACCAGGTCGCATATTGGCCCCAAAAGGTTGTTCCAAAAAATGCCAAAACTCAAAAGTTAAAATGTGTGCAGAATTTAGTGAAGATGACAGGCTTGTTATTTTTAATAAATTTTGGAATAACCTTGACTGGAATCAACGAAAAGTGTATGTCAACTCGCTGGTGTCTAAATCTGAAACAAGTAGAAAAAGAACAGCAGCAGCCGAAAGTAGGAAAAGCCATAGCTTTGTTTATAGATTGTGGAAAGGCCAGGAAAAAGTTGTGGTATGTAAAAGTATGTTTCTAACAACTTTGGCTGTAGGAGAACAAACTGTTTATGGTTGGGTCAATATGTCGAGCACAGGTATTCCAATCAATCCACCTCCATCTAAGAAAGGAGACACGAGGAGAAAAAGAGACGCAGAGTTAAGGACGAGTGTTGTTGACTTTTTGAAAACACTTCCGAAACTAGAGTCTCATTACTGCAGGTCCTCAAGCTCTAAGCAATACTTGGAACCTCTTTTTACTACACTGACGGAGTTGCATCATGAATACAAACGATATTGTGATGAAAATAGCTTGAAAGCAGCGTGTCTTAAGTTGTTTAAATCCGAGTTTGATGACCAAAATCTGAGTCTTTTTTCTCCAAAAAAAGACCAGTGTGATCTGTGCTGTGGGTTTGAAACTGGCAATATTAAAGAGGAAGTGTTTCAGAAACACTTGTCAAGGAAACAAGCTGCAAGAGACGAAAAGAACAGAGACAAGGAAAAGTCGATATCTGACAATAGTTGTAACTATGGATCTTCAGTGCGTTCTTCTTTCACCAAGACTTCAGGCCAGCGCTCTTTATTATAAGACCAAGCTTGCATGCCATAATTTCACACTCTATGACTTAGCAACGAAAGATGTTACTTGCTACTTTTGGCACGAAGGTGAGGGTGATCTGACTGGAAATTCGTTTGCTTCTTGTATTGTCCACTTTATTGAAGACATGCTAGCTCAATCTGATAAAGAGATTAAAACAGTTGTACTTTACAGCGATGGTTGCACATACCAGAACCGGAACACGGTGTTAGCAAACGCATTGTCCAAATTAGCAAAAGAAAGGGGTTTAACTATCTTACAAAAATATTTGGAGAAAGGACATACCCAAATGGAGGTAGACAGCGTACACAGCACCATTGAAAGCAAACTGAAGAGAAAGCCAATTTATGTGCCACAGAATTACGTAGATATAATCAAATCTGTCCGTCCGTCTCAACCTTACCATGTTCACTACGTCGATCACACATTTTTCAAGAACTTTTCGCACATAAACTTGTATTCAAGTATCAGGCCAGGTACTAAAGTAGGTGATCCTGTTGTGACTGACATTCGTGTTTTGGAATATTCTCCCCATTGTGGTATTAGGTATAAGCTGATGTATGATCAGGAGTTTTGTGACTTTCCTAGAAAGGCCAAACTTAATGAACAAGCTACACCTGAAATGACAGTTGCACCACTTCACGCTACACAATGTAAGGTGAAAGAATCAAAGTACAAACACCTTCAAGAACTAAAAAATGTGATTCCACGGGATTTTCATCCGTTTTATGACGTACTACGCCATACATGAACCTGTTCAGTCTTGAAAATTATTTCTATCGTTTTCATATCGGATTATGTTATACTTAAACTGTTTAGATCTAAGAATCATTGAATCATTGAAACGCTTAGCAAAAAGTAAAAGGTGTTTAAAAGTAACATTTACAGAAAATACTTAATGTGATTATTATGTGAATCTATTGCTATACAGTTAAAGCT
>NW_026783161.1:0-38102 GCF_031769215.1 Ylistrum balloti | reverse complement strand
GTTACCTTTACCAATAACACGAACAATATCATGATGTAACGCATCAACAGATAGAGAACAAAGCTCTGAAACACGAAGGCCACAACCGTAAAGAACTGCAAGCAAAGCAGCATCGCGTAAACATAATGGCTCTTGGTCTTTGCTTGCTAAGCTATCAATCCAAGTAATAATTTCAGCAGCCTCAAGAACTTTAGGTAACTGTTCTGCTAATTTAGGTGCTAGTAGTTGGGCAGCAGGATTATTGTCAATCAAACCACGCTGATGTAAAAAACGAAAAAAAGTTTTTAATACGCTGATAAAGCGTGCTTGTGTTGCAGGTGATGCCTGACTTAAATGGGCTCGAATGTAAGCTTGCAGTTCTCTTGTTTTAATGTTCTGCCAGTTCAGTTTATTTTTTTGCTTTAGATAGGGTTCTAACCAGCGTGCTAAGTCACGCTGATATGCTGTAACTGTATTTATTGAGAGGCCTCGCTCAACTTGTAAATATGTCTGGAAATCAACAAATTCTGGACATTGTTGTTGCACATATTGGACAGCTTCGGTAATCGAAGACATAAACTGTTCCTTGTACCTTATACGCTAATTCGGTTTACCTGTTTGGCTAGCCATAATCATACCAGGGTCAATACCAACACCTCTTAAAACTTGATCCCAGACGTTATCTGGTGATGTTTCAAAGATATGCTGAGGATCAGAAGGTACCGTTAACCAAGCTCCTTGCCCTAATTCTTGATCGAGTTGACCAGGAGCCCATCCAGAGTAGCCGAGAAAGAGACGAAATTGGATCTGGCCGTTACAAACCTGTTTTAGGGTTTCAGGCAGTCCGCTAATATGAATACCTGTTTCGATGGTTTCGGATCCCTCAAGAGCATCTCCACCACTATGCAATAAAAAGCCACGGTTAGGATCAACAGGTCCACCTTGAAAGACACCAGCATCACTAGTAGATGTAAATCCAAACTCGGAACAAACTTCTGGTAATGTTAGCTGTCCAGGACGATTAATCGTCAAGCCAAAGGCTCCTTCTTCTCCATGGGTAATTAAATAGACGACAGCTCGCTCAAAATGTGGATCTTGTAGCTGTGGTACCGATACTAAAAAGCTGGGTGCTAGTCTTGTTTCGGTTTCTTGATCTTGCATGGAAAACCTCCAGAGGCTTGAACTATAAAGTATGATCGATCCGTAGAGAGCCTATAAGCCGGATTCTGTCGAGAACGATCATTTATCTAGGCATACTATTACTAATATGCTCATGCGGCCTACCCAAGAGCTTCAGTCGAGTAAACTTCAAACGCTCTTCTATTTGGCCTTGCTCCAGGCGGGGTTTACCTAGCCTTTTTGATTACTCAAAAAGCGGTGGGCTCTTACCTCCACCGTTGCACCCTTTCTTTATAACAATGCTATAAAGTGGTCTTGTTTCTGTGGCACTTTCCCGCAGCTTTCGCTGGGTGGATGTTATCCACCGCCCTACTCTGTGGAGTCCGGACTTTCCTTAGCACTAGCATTACTAGCGCCACGATCGTTTAGCCCTCATAAATCGACCATAGTTATTATTATATTGCTGAGGAACGCCTCCTGACAAGGAGACTTCAAAAGAGAATATTTGTAGGGTTTGATTCCGGCTATCTGTTTTTTGCCTATTGAAATGTTTCGTTATTCTACGTAGCCTAAAGATAATACTATTTCTGTCTATAATTATCTTGACTGATGCTATAGATTGACCTCTCCAATGTTGTATTTATGACACGAACTGAAGATAGACGCTGGCTACGTAAAGCCATTCGTTGTGCCCTAAACTATACAGGCCAAACAGCCCCAAACCCCATTGTTGGTTGTGCAGTTGTTAAACAAGACAAGCTTTTAGGATTAGGTGCTCATCAAGGGGCTGGCACCCCCCATGCAGAGGTTCATGCGTTACAAGCGGCTGGTAGCCAAACACGAGGTGCAACTGCTTATGTTACCTTAGAGCCTTGTAACCACTATGGAAAAACACCACCTTGTACAGAAACTCTTATTAACGCTGGGATTCAACGTGTCGTTATTGGTACGTTAGATCCAAATCCGCAAGTTCATGGCCAAGGCGTAAAACGTTTACGATCTGCAGGTATTCAGGTTGATGTCGGTGTTTTAGAAAAAGCTTGTCAAGATTTAATTCGTGATTTTAACGTTTGGCTAACCTCAAAACGTCCTTTTGTCATCTATAAAGCAGCAACAACGTGGGATGGTGCAACAGCCAGTGCTCAGATGGGTAAAGAAGCTATTAGCGGACCTGCGAGTCAAAAACGTGTTCATAAATTGCGGACAACCGTTGATGCTGTTCTTATTGGCGCAAATACATTTAAAAGAGATAACCCTGATCTACGTCCAAGGCTTGTACGCCATAAGAAAAAAATGCTACGGCGTGTTGTTGTAACGTCCGAATTACCTAAAGCTTCAGGAAATTTATGTAGTCAAGAACCAGAATCTGTACTTTGGCTTTGCGGCAAAACGTCGATAGAGCATCGTCATAGTTGGGAGCAGGTCGGTTCAACTGTTATATGCTTTGAGCAATTACCAACACCCCAACTTGTTGTCTCAACATTATTTGACTTAGGTGTTTATCGTTTACTTCTTGAAGGTGGATCTACCCTTGCCAAGTCTTTTTTGGAGGCACGACTCATTGACTGGCTTATCTGCATTCATGGGCCAAAACTAGCTGGAGGCAATCCAGGGGTACCTTTATTTTCTGGGGCACCACAGGCGCCGCTCACAAGAGCTATTACTTACCAATTAAGTCGTACTTACCGTATTGGTAATGACCTCTGGGCTGAGGGTTTGATCGATTATTAAGCAGGTAACGGTGATTGAACTTGCTGATGTCCAAAGATCCCCGGTAATGGGTGTTGCGTTCCTCGTTCTTCTAAATAACGAAATACATCTTTATTACCCTCTGAGACTAATGCTAACCTTAAGACCTGATCCATATCTTCAACAAGATGAATAGTCAACATTTCCTGTATATACTCAGGAATATCTGTTAATTCACTTTCGGTCTCTTTAGGAATAACGATTTCGTAAATACCTCCTCGATAAGCTGCTAATATCTTTTCTTTTAAGCCTCCTACCGGCAAAATACGCCCTCGTAATGTAATTTCTCCAGTCATAGCAAGATTGCCACGTACAGGAAGATGAGTTAATGCCGAGACTAGAGCTGTTGCCATCGTAATACCAGCACTGGGTCCGTCCTTTGGAACTGCTCCTTCTGGGACATGGATATGGATATCAACCTGTTTGTAAAACAGTGGATCAATGTTTAGTTGTTCAGCTCGGCTACGAACATAACTCATGGCAGCTCGCGCACTTTCGCACATGACATCTCCAAGCTTACCTGTAATCTCAAGTTGTCCACTCCCAGGTAATACTGAGACTTCTGTAACTAATTGTTGGCCACCAACTTCAGTCCAAGCAAGACCTTGTGTTACACCGATGCGGTTTTGTTTTTCTTTTTTGGGTTCAGGAAACTTTTCTGGTCCGAGGTACCCAGAAACAGCCTTGGGTGTAACCCGAACAATGGCTCCAGATTTTAAGGTACCTTTCGCAAGTTTCACGGCAATTTTACGAGCAATTGCCCCAATCCTCTGTTCGAGTCTACGTACACCAGCTTCTCTCGTATAACGGTGAATTAGTTTTAGTACTGCCTGACGTTGAAATTGAACTTGTATTTTATCTAAACCATTGCGTTCAAGTTGTTTTGGAATAAGATGTTTTAAGGCTATTTCAACTTTCTCATCATCGGTATAACTACCAATTTCAATAATCTCTAACCGATCCTGTAATGGGTTATGAATGGTATGTAGTGTATTAGCAGTCGTTACAAAAAATACATTACTAAGATCCAGTTCTAAATCTAAATAATGATCAATAAATGTATCGTTTTGTTCAGGGTCTAAAACTTCCAGTAATGCAGAGCCTGGATCTCCACGAAAATCTTGAGCAAGTTTATCTATTTCATCTAATAGAAATACAGGATTACAAGTTTTAACTTTTTTTAATCCCTGAACAATACGGCCTGGCATTGCACCAATATATGTACGTCGGTGTCCACGAATTTCGGCTTCGTCCCTGACACCTCCTAATGACTGTCGAACAAATTCAAGCCCTAAGGCATGGGCAATACTACGTGCTAAACTCGTTTTACCAACACCAGGGGGCCCAACAAGACATAGTTTAGGGCCTTTCAATGATGCGGTAAGAGAACGGACAGCCAAAAATTCAATAATCCGGTCCTTTACTTGATCAAGACCATAGTGATCTTGATCAAGTACACATCGGACTTGTTCTAAATTAATATCTAATACACGTTCTTCTGTCCAAGGTATTGCGAGGATCCAATCAAGATAGTTTCGAATAACAGCTGCTTCAGCAGATGTTGACGTCATTAATTTTAGTTTCTTGAGTTCCTGCTTTGCACGTTCTTCAACATGTTCTGGCAGTTTTTTTTGTACTATTCTTTCTTCCAGTTCTTCAAATTCTGATTTGCCTTGATCACCATCAGCTAACTCACCACGAATAGCTTTCATTTGTTCGTTTAAGTAATATTCACGTTGATTACGTTCCATTTGTTCCTTGATACGCTCTTGAACTTTCTGTTCAACAGCAGCAGCATCTAAACAATCTTGTAATACCCGCGTTAATTCCTTAAGGCGTAGATCAACATCGGCAATTTCTAATAAAAATTGTCGTTCTTCTAAATTTAACTCTAATGCTGCAGCAATAAGATCCGCGACACTACTAGCACTCGACGCATCAGAAATAGCAGCTGTTGTTTCTTTGGAAATGTTACGATCCTGTCCAGCATACCGATGAAAGAGATCTATAATATGTGTCCGTAATCGAGTTGTCTCTGGTGTTTCTCTAGATGGGCTCTTATATACTGATGCAGTAACGGTAAACAATTTCCCTGTCAAGGAAAATTCTTCAAGACGCATGCGCGTCTCACCCTCAATTAATAATTTGAGCATTCCTTCAGGAAGCCGTGAGACTTGATGGATATACGCTAAGGTACCTATCGTATAAATATCTTCTGAGGTAGGATCAACAATCTGTGGATCCTTCTGAGTACATAAAAAGATACGCTTGTCATCTTCAAGAGCTAGCTCAATAGCAGAAATTGATTTAGGACGGCCAACAAAAAGGGGGACAAGCATCTCAGGAAAGACTACCATATCACGTAGCGGCAATAAGGGAAGGTCTTTGCGTCTAGAAGTTGGCACAATCTGTCTTTCTTGAAAAAAAGTTAATGCTACTATTTTAGGCTGTTTCTGCCTGGTTTTCGTAAATACTTATTGGATCTTTTTGGTTCAACACAACATCGTCAGTAATCACTATTTCTTTGAGGCCTTGTTGTGTTGGGATATCATACATAATATCCAACATCATTTTTTCCATAATTGCCCGTAGTCCTCGTGCCCCACTTTTACGCTCTATTGCAAGATTTGAAATTGCTTCAAGAGCTTCCTGTGTAAAAGACAAGTCGACATTTTCCAATTCAAATAGTTTGGCATATTGTTTAATAAGAGCATTTTTAGGCTCTTGCAGAATTTTCATAAGAGCTTCTTTGTCTAATTCGTTTAGAGCTGCAATAACTGGAATGCGTCCAATAAATTCTGGAATTAAACCAAACTGGATTAAATCTTCAGGTTGAACATCACAAAATAATGTGTTGAGATCGTGTGTACTTTTACTACGTAAGTCTGCATTAAACCCAATACCTTGACGCCCTACACGACGTTCAATAACACGTTCTAAATCGACAAAAGCACCACCACAAATAAATAAAATATCTGTTGTGTCCATTTGTAAAAATTCTTGCTGTGGATGCTTTCGGCCTCCTTTTGGTGGAACACTTGCAATAGTTCCTTCGAGAATTTTAAGTAATGCCTGCTGGACGCCTTCACCAGAGACATCTCGTGTAATTGAAGGGCTATCTCCTTTACGAGCTACTTTATCAATCTCATCGATATAAACAATACCTTTCTGAGCACGTTCTAAGTCAAACTCAGCTGCTTGTAAAAGATTTAGTAAAATATTCTCGACATCTTCACCTACATAACCTGCTTCTGTTAGTGTTGTCGCATCAGCTATGGTAAAAGGAACATCCAAAAAACGTGCTAAACTCTGCGCTAATAGCGTTTTACCTGATCCTGTAGGGCCAAGAAGCATAATATTAGATTTTTGAATTTCAACACCACTAAGCTGGCCTTTGTGCTGAACACGCTTATAGTGATTATGTACTGCCACCGCTAATGTTTTTTTAGCATCATCTTGTCCTATTACATACTGATCTAAATACTCTTTAATTTCTTGAGGCTTTGGGATATCAGAATTTGCTTTTTTTGTCTGAGTATCTTGATTATAATCTTCGGCAAGAATATCATTACATAGTTCAATACATTCGTTGCAAATGTAGACATTAGGTCCCGCTATAAGTTTTAAGACTTCTCGTTGATCCTTACCACAAAAGCTACACCGTAAACGTCCTGATTCGTGGTATCGACTCATGAAGATTTCTCCTTAGGAGAAGCCTCTTGTTCGATCTCTCCGCGCTTTGTTGCTACAACGTCAACAATACCATATGCTTTTGCTTCTTCAGCACTCATAAAATGATCACGTTCTGTATCCTGCTCAATTTTTTTAATCGGCTGTCCTGTGTGTTCACTTAATAATTTATTTAATTCCTGACGGATACGAAGTATTTCTTTTGCATGAATTTCAATATCGACAGCCTGACCTTGTACACCACCTAACGGTTGATGAATCATAATACGACTATTGGATAGTGCATATCTCTTCCCAGCATCTCCAGCAGCTAGTAGCACTGCTCCCATACTAGCTGCTTGTCCAAAACAAATTGTGACAATAGGACAACGGATATATTGTAAGGTGTCATAAATGGCCATTCCTGCCGTGACAGAGCCACCGGGACTATTAATGTATAAAGAAACAGCTTGGTCAGGGTCTTCACTTTCTAAATGGAGTAATTGTGCAACCACAAGATTGGCAACGGTATCGTCAATTGCTGTACCGAGAAAAATAATCCTCTCTTTAAGCAAACGGCTAAAAATATCATAGGCACGCTCACCTCTCCCTGTACGTTCGACAACCATTGGGATAAGTTGTGATATTGGTAAATTTTGTGTTAGCAGCTCACTCATTAACTAGACCTTCTATAGTTATAGTTTTATGATTTATCAGCAGTATCTTCTAAATACTTTTGGTATTCTTCGGGGGTAACATCTTTGATAGTTGCATGATCGATAAGAAACTCTAATGATTTTTGATTTCTAAGTTGGGTTCGAATATGCTCATAGCTTCCTTTTTCTTTAGCCTCTTCAACCAATAGCTTTGACTCTTTCCCTTGCATTTGAGCAATACGTTCAATTTCAGCATCAACTTCTTGATTTTCGATTTCAATTTTTTCTTCTGTAGCAATTGCCCCTAGTACAAATTCTAGCTGTATATCTTGTTCAGCTTTTGATGCTGTATCTGCAAAAATCATGGGCAACATATCTTTTACTGCTTTTTGAGGATAACCTTGCTGCATCAAGTCAGCTGCAACATTTTGAGATAGGGATTTCTGACGCTGCTCGACAATGCCTTCAGGTAATTCAAATGAATGTTTTTTAATTAGATCTTCGGCAATCTGTTGTTCAACTGCTTGTTGACTTTCACGTTCATAGTTTTTATTTAAGTCTGTTTCAATTCGTTCACGTAAACTTACAACTGTCGAATCAGGGATCATAGATGAAGCAAAAGCGTCATCGACTTCAGGTAATTCTTGTTTATCCAATTTATGTAATTCAAACTTAAATGTTACTGTTTTGTTTTTAAGCGCTTCACTAGGTGCATCATCTTCAGCAAAAGAAATATCAAATTCATGCTGCATTGGCACTGTAAGCCCACTTAACTCAGCTTCAATTTTAGGATGTAATGCTCCACTACCTAGTTGGACAATATGATGTTCAACTTCGCCATCTGGAATAATCTCATTATTCTCAAAGGCTTGATAGCTAACATCGACTTTATCACCTACGGCAACTGTTTCATTTTCTTGAGCATCGCGAAATGAAGCTTGGCGAAGACGTAACTCTTCGAGAACTTGGTCAATATCTTCAGGTTTAGCTGTTCGAACAGGCCGTTTTATTGCTATTTTTTTATAGTCTTTGAGCTTTACTTCTGGGGGAATTTCAACAATAGCTTTATAGCGAAAAGGCTCAGCGGTATCAACTGTCTCTGGATGGACTTGACGAATATTTAAAATTGTACCTTCATAGGTTTCAACAGCATCTTGTAGTGTCTCACGCACTAACTGTTCACGTAACGTCTGTTCAATATGATCTTTATAACTTCGCTCGATAACTTTAACCGGCGCCTTTCCTTGACGAAAACCAGGGATTTTAGCCTGATGGCGTAATTCTGAAATGACACGATGATGTGCTTTAGATACTTGTTCCACAGCAACTTCAATATTGAGTGTACGTGTAACAGGACTTGTTTCTTCTACGGTAATGTTGAGTGCAGATGTCGACAATATACTGATCCTTTCTTAAAAAAGATTATACCTTGCGTTACCTAGCCATTTCCACTCTAAGGTTTCTGATTATTTATTAGGCTAAGATACAGCAAGTATACAATTTAATTTTTGTGATTTTTTACTATCAATAGCAATAACGCTTAAAATCTTAAATGAATTCATTGCTAAGACGCTATTGAGATGAGCTCTCTTTAACCAGAAGATAGCGGTCTGGATTCACAGGGACACCAGCTACATGTACTTCGTAATGCAAATGTGGACCTGTCGAACGTCCGGTACTACCAACACGTCCAATTAGGGATCCACGACTAACTAACTGCCCAACTTTGACGTCAATCTGATTCAGGTGCCCATAACGTGAAATGACACCATAACCATGGTCAATAACAATAAAGTTGCCATAGGCTCCCTTAACACCAGCAAACAGGATAACACCGTCAGCAGAGGCAACAACAGGGTTATTCATCCTTGTAGCAATATCTAGTCCCTGATGTAACTTTTTACGGCCAGTAAATGGATCTATACGATATCCAAAACCACTGGTTAACCATCCACGTGTTGGCCAGATACTTGGTGTACTCGATAAACGGGCTGCTTGGTTTGTCATTAGGGCGTCTAAATCATAGAGACGCTGTTCTTGGGTACTGGAATGCTTAACAACATCATCAATTTTCACATCAAGACGAGCAAATGTTAAGCGGTTTTGTTCATCTAAAAGTGAATCAAATTGATTAAGACTATCAGAACTCTGTGGTCCACCTATCCCCATTAGACTATCATCAAGGTCGTTGCTATGGCCTAAAACGACACGTAGTTTACGATCCATACGTCCAATACGCTCTAATGTTTCTTCTGCTTCTTCTAAACGTCCAGACATTTCTGTTAGATATAACTGTTGTGTCATCAATTGCTCTTCAAAATGCCAACGTTCTGGTAATTTAGCCAAATTATAAATGCTATATGCAGCTGCCAGACCACTGATAAAGACAAAAGAAATCGCAAGAATGAATAACTGTTTAAGACGTTTATAAGAGATACGAAGACGTTGGACTTTACCGTTATCCTCGGGCACAAGAATCAGTGTATATCCAGAATTAGATGTACTCATAGCAGGTTTTTCATTTTACAATTACTGCCAAGCTTAATTGTTTACAGAGTAGTCGCAAGCTCACCTTGACTCTGTCTAACATGTGTTCACAATTATCTTATAACTAAAGGTAGACCTGATCACTTGACTCTGAATTTTACCACCTATTGGCATAGGATCAAAATGACATCTTTATAACTATATTTTCTATAACATGCTTACTAAAAACTTTACTTCTCGATAGCAATAAGAACAACCGTAATATTATCCTCACCTCCACGTTGGTTTGCTTCTAATATCAGTGTTTCTACTGTCTTTTGTAATGAACTATTTTTCATTACTCCGAGTATTTTTTCTTGTAACTCTTGATCATTGATTTTTCCAGTTAATCCATCGGTCACAAGTAATAATATGTCACCTTTCTGTATTTTTTTTGGGGTTGTATCAACAACAATTGTCTGTGCAAAACCTATAGAACGGGTGACAACATTACGCATTGGATGTTTAGCTGCATCTAACTCTGTAAGTAAACCTATATCTATTTGATCTTGTACCCAACTATGATCACGCGTTAATCGTTGTAACTTTTTCTCTCTTAACAAATAACAGCGACTGTCTCCAACATGTGCTATTGCTATCTGCATATAGTCAATATTAATCCATAATGCTGTTAATGTTGTTCCCATCCCCTGGAGATGTCCTCTTAAAAGGCTTTCTTGAAATACCATCTCGTTTGCAGCATTGACAGCAGTTGAAAGTTGCTGTTCTTTTGATATATTGGTAGCTTTTTGGCCAAATGTGTTTCTTAATGTATCTAAAGCAAGCTGACTAGCAATATCTCCTGCTTGGTGCCCTCCCATACCATCGGCAACCGCAAATAGCATTAATTCCTGATCAATCAAATATGTATCTTCATTGCGCTGGCGGACTTTACCTATATCAGTATGTCCTGCTACTTCAATTTTTTTCATCTATCTTATTGCCTTGCTTCGGTAAGCAGTGTACGTGCGTGTTCGATCGCTGTTGCAGTATCACGAAAACCAAGCATTCCAGCAAGTTCTTCGACACGTTCTTCTGGCTCAAGAATTCTAGAGACTGTTAAAGACCGCCCAGCCTGTATTTGCTTTTCGATATGAATTTGTTGATGTGCATGTGCTGCAACTTGAGGAACATGTGTAACAGCAAGTACTTGATTTAGTTGACCTAAAGCTTGCATACGAGCTCCTACAGTCATTGCAGTTTGCCCACCAATACCAGCATCCACTTCATCAAAAACAACTGTACTATTACCGTATGCGGCCCCTATTGCCGTTTGAATTGCAAGCAAAATACGACTTAATTCACCACCACTAGCAATTCGTTTTAATGGTTTTGCTACTTCTTCTGGATTCGCAGAAAATGTAAATGCGACTTGATCAATACCAAATTGTGATGGTTCGCCAATACCCCAACCAGTCATCGAAAAGATTGCATGGGGCATTTCTAATAGTTTAAGGTCTGATGTCACTTTCTTAGCTAAACGCTCAGCAGCCTCTTGCCGATGCTGGCTTAATTGTTGTGCAACTTGGAAAAAGTCTGTTTCGTCTCTTTGGGCTTGTTGACGCAACACCATTAATTCCTGATCTATATTTTCTAAGACCATTATACGGTCGTATATATCTTTTTGAGCTTTGAAAAGTGTATTTAGATCTCCTCCATGTTTATTGATGAGACGCTCTAAGTGTTGTTTTCTTTCTTGCAAAGCCTCAATATCCTGTAGCTCTGTATCTGTATAAATTTGAGATAAACGACGATAAACTGTCTGTATTTCTAGCGAATACGCATCTAAAGAATCGGCAAACTCTTGTAATGTTTGATTATATGGGGCAGCTTGACGAAGTGCTTGGATAACAGAAAAGAGTCGTTCAATTGCTGAATATTCACCGTCATTGAGGTAGGTTGCTGCAGTATGAATTGCAGTTATAACTTCGGCCTGTCCTTGAATTTTTTTTAAGTGTTCGTCAAGCTCTTGTAATTCATTTGGTTTGGGTTCGACACGTTCTATTTCATCAAGTTGGTAGCGTAAATAGTCTAATTCTTGCTCTCTATTGTTTGAAGCTGCTTCTAAATTTTTTATCTGTTCTACAGTCTTCTGCCAAGACTTAAATGCTGTTGCTACCTTCTCTGTGAGTATCTCATGCTCACCATATTTATCTAATAAAATACGCTGTAATTCTGGACTTAGTAGACGTTGTTGGCTGTCCTGTCCATGTACATCTAGCTCTGGAGCAATATATTCACGTAATGTTGTAGCATTTGCCATATGGCCGTTAATATAAATACGGTGTTTTCCATTTGCTTTGATTAACCGACGTATAACCCAATCCTCTCCATCGCCATACCCTTGCTCCATTAGTGCAGAGCAAGATTTCTTAGAGCTAAGAGATAATCTTGCTTCAACACACGCCTGTTTCGAACCAGCACGAAGACTATCTAGATTAACTCGTGCACCTGCGATCAAACCTAAGGCCTGGATTAATAAACTTTTACCAACACCAGTCTCCCCAGTTAATACTGTAAACCCTGATGAAAATTGGATATCAAGGGATTCAATAACAGCAATATTTTCAATATGAATTTCGTGAATCATAGCAAAAATAGGTTAACGATGGATACCTGGGTGACCCCATCCTAATTTTTGAGTCAAAATCTCAAAAAACCGACGATCTTGCCCTGAAACTAACCATAATGGTTTTGGGGCCTGTTCAACCCGAATCACACCACCTTTAGGCACGTGGTAACCTACTTGACCATCAAGCGTGATTAAACAGTCTTCTGCTGACTCTTTAATGCAAACCTCAATTGTATTTTTAGGAGCAACAACGAGAGGGCGAAAATTTAATTGATGTGGACAAATAGGTGTAATAGCAAGTACATCTGTAGCTGGCTGAATAATAGGCCCTCCTGCAGATAAATTATATGCGGTACTGCCAACAGGAGTTGATAGAATTAGGCCATCTGCCCGGAAATGGGCCACTGGTTTTGAAGCAATCATTAGTTGCATCTCAATCATACGGGCTAAAGCAGATTTATTTAATACAATATCATTGAGTGCCCAGCCCTGTAGCTCACCATTTAAGGTACACGTTACCATCATGCGTGGTTCTATTGTCATCTGCCCGGAAAGTAGATTTTGCAGTGCTGCTTCCCATTCATTACGTTCGTATTCAGCTAAAAAGCCTAGTGTGCCAAGGTTAATTCCTAAAACAGGCTTACCAAGTGGTGCTGCCAACCGTGCCGCAGAAAGAAACGTTCCATCTCCTCCTAAAACAAGCACAAGGTCGCTTGTCTGCATAATTTTCTGTGCCTCAACATCATCATCGCGAGAGATTACAGAAGCAATAACATTATGTGTTTCAAGAGTGCGAACGACAGCTAAAATCCAATCATCAATAACTGAAAATCGCTTTGGATAAATAGCAATTGAACGGATATCAGAAATGGTTTTTATCTGATTCATGATTTGTGCTTTTTATTGTCTTTTGTTTTCCGTCGATTAGCAAAAAAAGATGTTAATAGGCTAGCTGATTCTTGCTGACAAATACCACCGGTAACTTGAGGTTGATGATTCCAGGCATAGTCAAAACTATTTAACATTGATTCTACGGCACCAAATTTTAAATCTGTGGCACCATAAACAATACGATCTACGCGTGACTGTATTACAGCACCAGCACACATTAGACAGGGTTCAAGTGTTACATAGAGTATACAACCTCGCAAACGCCAATTTTTCAGATATTGTGCAGCCTCCCGTAACGCAAGAATCTCTGCATGCGCTGTAGGATCCCCTGCCTCTTTACGATTAAAAGCACGGGCAATTAAAGTAGACTTATGGACCACAACGGCACCAACAGGAACTTCCCCTAGATCCTTGGCCTCATGTGCAGCAAGTAGAGCCTGCTGCATCCAATATCTATCATCCTTGTTAAGCATTTATGTTAAAACTGAGCTCCATTTGTAATCCAGGCTTCAATAACCTGACCAACTTGGCTCAGACTTGATGCCGTAACTTTATCCACCGTATCTTCAGTTGTATGCCAGTAAGGATATTCAAAATCAATAAGAATGGCTGCCGGTATACCTTGCCTAAGAAATGGGACATGGTCATCCAAAATTCGATAGCGATAGTTCGCTTGAAAGGCAGAGATTTTAAGTTTTTTTGCTTGTTGCCAAGGTGCAGTTTCTAAAGAAGCTGTTGCGCCAAAATCACGATAAATCTGTAAATCTCGATCACCAACCATGTCAACTACAACAACAGCATTTGGCCGATCACAGTCTGTAATAAAACCAGGATTTTCGACATAGTAAGAACTACCAAGAATCCACTGCCATCCATCAATATTGCCGTTATCCTCGGCATCAAAAAAAGCTAGACAAATTCGTAAATCCAATTCTTCAGGCTTTAGAATACGTGCTAATTCTAATAAGACGGCCACACCAGAAGCACCATCATTTGCCCCAATACCGGGATTTTGGCGCTGTGTTGTGTCTTGATCTTCATCTGAGATTAAACGTGTATCGTAATGAGCACCAAGGAGTACTGTACGCCCTTCTCCGCGTGTCGCAATAATATTTTCGCTAACTGTATTTTTCGGGGATTGAAATTGTTGACGGGAAACTGCCCAATGATTATCTTGCAATTGCGTTGTCAACCATTGGCGTAGTTTTTTATTAGCGTTACTACCTGTAGGCCTTGGCCCAAAAGCAGCTTGCTGTTTAACATATTCGTACGCTTTCTCTCCTGAGAATAAAGGAGTTATTTCTTGCTGAGCTATTTCTTGTTGTTGCTGTGTTGTCTTTTGATGTGTATCACAGGCAACATATAGATAGCAGCACGCAACTATAAACAAATAGTAACGCATATTATACTTTAGGTTCCAGCAGGAATATGATAAATTGAGCGAATTTTTGTATCGACCGCATTAACTTTTTGTTGATCTAAAACGATACGTTGATCATTCTCTAAGTCAAAGGTTAAATAAGGTTTAGTACGATCTTCAAAAAGAGCCTGACGTAGACCTGCCAGTGATTTAATATGTCGACCGTTTAGTGCTAATACACGAGAAAAGCGTACGCTATGTCGATAGCCTTTATTAATGATGGCATCATAGACAGCAGAAATAACAACAACTTCTTCTATATCTTCTTGCCCAAAAGGCATTGACCAATAGGGTAAGAGTGTCATTGGGAACCCTTTAGAACGTGGCGTTCCAACTAATCTTGGTTCCACTGCCTGAAACACAAAACCACCTTTAAAAAGGTAGTCTGGTTGTTGATCATACTTTGGCATATGAGGTATAACAGAAAACCGGTAGGGTTTTAAGGGTAGAGATATTTTTTTGAGTTTGCCAGCTCGTGCAATGGTTAATGTTACGGTATCACCAATATTTTTTGGATAGATATAAAACCCAATACCGATTTTAGTCCCACCAGAAAATAAAACACGTCCATCGTTAAAAATTTTCTTTCCTTCAATTGCTAATAGGACATCATCTGGTTTTAGCTTCCCATCTGCGGAACTACCTTGTGCAATCTGTCTAACCCGTACACCTGTTTGTTTTGGGTCAAGTTTTAGATAGGCTCTTAACGCGTCATTTTCCAAGTTTTGTAAACTAACACCTAAATTAGGTATACCTGCAATATGACGATCTGCTGCATCAGTTAAAAACTGTTTTATCATAGGAGTTGGCACAAAAAAACCCTGAGCTTCTGCATAGGTATTTTTTTGTGTTGCAACGCCAATACACTTGCCACTCTGCTCTGCAAAGACAGGCCCACCAGAGTTACCTGGATTAATCGCAGCATCGGTTTGTACTAAGAGTGCTGGCAAATTGCTATGGGCAAAAGTCATTACATCAATACGAGAAACAACACCTTCAGTATAAGAGACCTGGCGACCTCCTGTAGGAAAGCCAATCGTAACAACTTTATCACGGTGTTTAGGCAAGGCCCCTAAACGAATTGGTTTTATCTTATTGGCAATTTCTGTATCTGTTAACTGCACTAAGGCTAAGTCGATCTGATGATTGACTGCGATAACTTGAGCTTCTTGTTTTTGGGGATAACCTTGAATATCAACTTGAATAAAGGTAGCATCAGCAATACAGTGGGCATTGGTCAAAATACCTTGCTCAATAAAAAAACCGGAACAGGTTACTGAACGTGTCGCTGTTTTGGTCCAGGGCTGTGATAAATTCCAACGTTGATTTGTAACATAGAGTTTTACAACTGCTTGACTTTGCGTTTTCAGACCACCTCTGGCGGCAGCAGACTCTGATGGACTCAGATTGCTTAGCCAAAAGACACAGATAATAAGACAAATAAAATAATGAAGCTTCACAACGCCAAGTCCTTTTTTTGTTTGCTGCTATTTTTTAAATATTATGGACTATTATCATACCGCAGAAATGTCCAAAATAGTCTGAGCACTTAACAGATAGGTATGTATATATTTTCGAGATTTATGCTTAACCTAAGACAACCTTAGAGGACTTAATTTAAAACGAACTCCGTTAGTTCAGACAGCGTAAGAAACTGAACAGGGTAAGTGTCTCTAATATCGATGAGAGCTCGCTTGAGCCCTTTCCAATATGCACCCTGGTTAAATAGAGAAAAATGATGACTTATAAATAGAGGCATGTTTAATTTGAATGATGCTGCTGCTTGCTCCATATATAAATCATAGACCTTTTGTTCTATTTGTAATAGCGTTCTGTCTTGGTGTTTATGCTTGTCCTCATCATATAAGTTATAGTCCATTAAGATTGTTTTATAGCCTTGACTTGTAATAAAAGGAATCGGATATGTTACAAAAACAGCTTTAGCTCCCGTTTGGTCCTGTTTTCTATGATAAATTTTAAAGGCTTTACCTCTCACTGCGTCTGTCTGAGGGTCATCACGGTAGTCATATGTTGACATAATTGCCTGATATCCCTGTGCTATCAGGACAGAATAGACATTTTTGTTGTAGTCAAGTAACGGGAAATGGATACTTTTTACTGCTGTAGTTAAAAATGGCTGTGTAAATTTTTTAAATTGTTCTATTTCTAATTTCCAGGCTGCGGTATCCCAATGAGATGCATCAAAATGACCATTTAAATGACTACCTATTTCATGTCCTGCTTTTAAAGCTTTTTGTACATATTTAATACGTTTAGAAATATCCTGCTTTGTACCACCAAAACCAATATCAGAGAGACCCGATTTTTTAGGATTTGGTGGATAGAGATAACTTGATTTTTGCGCATCAGGAATAAAATAGACACCACTAATAAAAAATGTAAACTTAGCATTTAGCTGGGTTCCTAAAGCAAGAATATCTGCCCAGCGATCTAGAGCTTTACTTCCGTCAAAAGACGTCACAATAAATAAAGATTTTTGTGCTGTTTGTTGTTTATTTAGGACATCGGCATAAAGGACCTTTTTGGTTTCATAATTATTAGCTTCAACTTGCTCTACATTTAGAGCCAATAAAAAACCAAAAAGGCAACAAAAATGCGTTAGATAACAACGTGTTTCTGTTAACGATAAACAGCCCATAAAAGGTTATAATTGTCTATCTTGGAAGCAGGGCTATACGTTCGTTCCACTTATTTGTCAGTTAATTGATCTGTAAGTTCCGAAACAGTAAGGAACTTTATTTGATATTTTTTCTTAATATCAATGAGAGCTCGCTTGAGCCCTTTCCAGTACGCTCCATGGTTAAATAGAGAAAAATGGTGACTCATAAATAAAGGCATTTTTAATTTAAAAGATTCTGCGGCCTCATCCATATATAAGCGATAGACTTTATCTTCTATTTCCCCGAGTGTCCAACCTTGATGTTTATGCTTATCCTCATAATAAAAATTGTAATCCATCAAGATCGTCTTATAACCTTGATCCATAACATATGGTATTGGATAAGCTAACAAATATTTCCCGTTTGGAAAGGTATATGTTCGGAAATCAGATTCACGATTATCGTTAGTAGACAAAATGGCATTATAACCATTTTGAATTAGGACCGGGTATGCTTTTTCGTTGTAAGCAAGCAACGGGAAACGGATACTTTTAACTGCTGTAGTCAAAAATGGCTGTGTAAATTTTTTAAATTGCTCTATCTCTAATTTCCAAGCTGCGGTATCCAAATGAGATGCATCAAAATGACCATTTAGATGGCTACCTATTTCGTGGCCAGCCTTTAAAGCTTTTTGTACATATTTGATACGTTTAGAAATATCCTGCTTTGTGCCACCAAAACCTAAATTAGAAACCCCTGTCCTTTTTGGGTCTGTTGGATAAATATAACTTGATTTTTGCGTATCAGGAATAAAATAGACACCACTAATAAAAAAGGTAAACTTAGCATCTAGCTGGTTTCCTACAGCTAAAATATCTGCCCAGCGATCTAAATCTTTACTACCGTCAAAAGAAACAACAACAAGTAATTTATCTTGGTCTATTTTATTGTTGGCAATGACTGTTTTATACGATGTTAATGTTGTCTGAAACGTCATTGGTTCGGCATAACTTGGTGTTTGTCGTACACAAAAGATACAGACAATAATCAATGCTTTAATCGTAGATTTTAGACTAGGCATATACTTCTTCTCCCGATTACTGAAATTAGTACTATTACTCAAAATTGAATCACTGGATTGCTATCGTAACAGAATACAGTTAAAAATCAAGATACATTTTCTAAGTCTTTAGGATCAGTACCTGTATTATTGTATTGAGCTATACGAACAATATATTTGCAATAAATAACCGTTACTTATGAATTACACGGCCAGCAACATCTAATGCTGCTTCTTTGATTGTTTCTGAAAATGTGGGATGAGCATGGCACGTACGCGCAATATCTTCTGCGCTACCACCAAACTCCATTACGATTGTTGCTTCAGCAATGAGGTCAGAGGCTCGTGCTCCTAAAATATGTACTCCTATAATCCGATCAGTTTTTTTGTCGGTTATGATTTTGACAAGGCCATCGCAATCATCTGCAGCCCGGGCACGCCCGTTCGCCATAAAAGGAAAACGACCACTAGCAATCTCCTCATAGTCTTCTAACGCCTGCTCTTCGGTTAAGCCTACACTAGCAAGCTCTGGCCAGGTATAAACGACAGAGGGTATAGCCTGATAATTGACTTGGCTGACTTGGCCAGCAATTATCTCGGCACAAGCCAGGCCTTCCTCTTCTGCTTTATGAGCTAGCATTGGACCAGAAACAACATCACCTATCGCATAAATACCTGGAACTGTTGTCTGAAACTGATCGTTGACGTTAATACATCCACGCTCGTCACAGATAACACCAATATCTTCTAGCCCCAAACCATCGGTATAAGGTTTACGCCCGACTGCAACAAGAATCCGATCTGCTGTTTCGGTTACTGTTTCACCTGATGCTAATGCAATTTCGATAGAAACATCTTTATCACCTACTGTTGCCGCTTTTACGCTAGCACCAAGCTTAAATTCAATCCCTTGTTTTTCTAAAACTTTCTGCAGTTGAGTAGAGAGTTCAACATCAGCACCAGCAACAATGCGCTCCATTGCTTCAACGACAAGTACTTGGCTACCAAGGCGTGACCATACAGAGCCTAATTCAAGACCAATAGGACCTGCTCCAATAACAATTAGGCGTGAAGGAACTGTTGAAAAAGAAAGGGCTTCCGTAGAACAAACTATTCGTTCTCCATCAAAAGGTAGAAAAGGAAGCTCTGCTGGTACAGAACCTGAAGCAACCAAAATAGAAGTAGTGTTTAAACGACTGGAAGTATCATTGAGTACCTCAACACAATTAGGAGAAATGATTTTTGCTGTTCCCTGCAATCGTTCAACTTTATTTTTTTTGAGTAAACTGGCTACGCCTCCGGTTAAAGTTTTTACCACTTTCTCTTTGCGTTTTAGCATTTTTTTGAGATCTAAAGAGATGTTATCGACAACAATGCCATGGGTACTAAATTTTTGTTTAGCTTGGGCATAGAGTTCACTTGAATCTAATAATGCTTTTGAAGGGATACACCCAACACGCAAACAAGTACCACCAAGATTTTTTTCTTTTTCAATGCAGGCAACTCGTAGTCCAAGCTGGGCTGCTCTAATAGCAGCAACATAACCTCCAGGTCCAGCACCAATGATAACTAAGTCATATGTTTTATCTGACATCTACAGCTCCACATTGTATTACTGCTCTATGTATTAAAAAATTATAATTTGGGTTTAAAGATTGAGTAACATACGTGCTGGTTCTTCTAAATACATTTTGATACGTACCAAAAACGAAACCGCTTGTTCTCCATCTATCACACGATGGTCATAGGAAAGAGCTAAATACATCATTGGACGTATCACAATTTCACCGTTGACAACAACAGGACGTTCTTCAATTTTATGCATCCCTAAAATTCCTGTTTGAGGTGGATTCAAAATTGGTGTTGAGAGTAAGGATCCATAAACACCGCCATTACTAATTGTAAAGGTACCACCGCTTAAATCATCTGGTGTAATTTTCCCATCTCGTGCCTTTTCAGCCAAGGTATTAATTGCTAATTCAAGCTCAGCAATGGATAAGGTATCAGCATTTTTAATAACAGGAACAACTAACCCGCGAGCTGTACCAACAGCAATACCTAAATGGACATGGTTGTAGTAGACCAAATCGGTACCATCTATCTGTGCGTTCACTTCACGTATTTCTTTTAAAGCTTGGATACAGGCTCGTCCAAAAAGAGACATAAACCCAAGCCGTACACCATAGCGTTGTTCAAATGTATCACGATAACGAGACCTCAATTCTTTTACCGCAGACATATCGACTTCATTAAATGTTGTCAAAATAGCTGCTTGCTGCTGAGCTTCCACAAGACGCTCTGCAATACGCTGCCTTAACTTTGTCATTGGAACACGCTGAACGTCTTCTGGCGTTGTCAAGAAAGATGATGGCGTCATTGCTGATAATGGTTTTTCAGTTTCTTCTAAATCAAGATTAATACCTTCAGGAGCGGTGTCTTTCTGTGACTCGAGATAAGCTAGTACGTCTCCTTTAGTTAGTCGACCTTTTGGACCTGTTCCAACAATAGACTCAGCGTTTAAGCCATTAGCCTGCAGTAAATGTCGTACAGCCGGACTATAGGATGTAGAAGAATCAGTTTGTACTGTATCATCTTCCAAGACATTGCTATCACTGCTTGTAACGTTGCTATTTCCTTCAACGTCAATAGATGTTGGAGCTGCTGCCTGAGAATCTACTGTACCTACACAGGTACCAACTTCTACTGTTTCTCCAGCCTCAATATCTATTTTTAAAACACCTGCTACCGGTGCGGTGATCTCCATCGCAGCTTTGTCTGTTTCAAGTTCAAGAACGACTTCATCAGCTTGAACATAATCACCATGTTGTTTTAACCAACAAGCAATTGATCCTTCAGCAACAGATTCACCTAGTGAGGGGATAATAATGTCTATAGACATACAATTTCTCCATTATTCTAATACTTTAGCCATACCCCAAGGGCTTAAACGAGCAGGACGTTGTTCGGACATTAGGAAAGCACTACGTAATAGGTCTTCCTCTTCTTTTTTATGAACGTTATAGTTCCCGCTTGCGGGACTAGCTGATTCGGGACGCCCAATATAACGTAATATTTGCGTTTCTCCCAATAAAGATGCTAAACGCTCTGCAACAAAATGCCAAGCACCTTGATTTCGAGGTTCTTCTTGTACCCAACAAACATCTTCAGCAGCTTCGTAACTAGCACAAAGAGCCATTAACTCTTCTGTAGGAAAAGGATACATTTGCTCTAACCGGATAAGAGCAACATCATCACGTCCTGCAGCTTCACGGTAACGTTGTAATGCATAGTATATTTTTCCTGAACATAAGACGATACGCTTGACACGACGTTTATCAGTTATCTCTATATCATCAATTACATTCTGAAAATCTGACTGTGTAAAGTCATCCAGTGATGAAATAGCCTGGGGATGTCTTAGTAAACTTTTAGGACTTAAAACAATTAATGGTTTACGAAATTGGCGCTTTACTTGTCTTCTTAAAACATGAAAAAATTGTGCAGGTGTTGTACAGTTGACAACTTGCATATTCTGCTCGGCACAAAGTTGTAAATAACGTTCTGGTCGTGCACTTGAATGTTCTGGACCTTGACCTTCACAACCATGAGGTAATAACAATACAATTCCATTACCACGACGCCACTTTGACTCGCTAGAAGCAATAAATTGATCTACAACTACCTGAGCGCCATTTGCAAAATCGCCAAATTGAGCTTCCCAGATAATTAACTGTTTTGGATTAACACTTGCAAAGCCATATTCAAATCCTAAAACACCTGCCTCATTCAAGGGGCTATTTAAGACCTCAAATGATGCTTGTTCAGAGGATATATGGTTGAGTGGAATATAGTGATTATTATCATTGGCATCATGTAAGACCGCATGACGATGTGAAAAGGTACCTCGAGCACTATCTTGCCCCGAAAGCCGGACGGGAATACCTTCAAGTAATAAAGACCCATAGGTTAGTAATTCACCTGCAGCCCAATTTAAAGATTGACCTTTTGTATACATTTTCTCAAGTTGCTGCAGAAATGTTGTAATACGCTTATGGGGTGTAAATTCTTCTGGAATTTTTATTAAAGCCTGTGTAATTTTTGTAATGGTCTCTGGATTAATACGGGTTATTGCTGTCCAATCTGTAGCCTCAGCAGACAGTCCTGCCCAGAGACCACCAAATGCCTGCATCTCTGTATTTGGCTGATACGTTTTAGCATCTTGATATGCTTTATCTAATTCTGTTTGAATTTCATTTTGCATATTATCGATTTCAGATGTACTCAAAACACCATCTGTAACTAATTTTTGACCATAAGATGATGTAATCGTTGGATGCTGTTTTATTTTTGAGTACACCTGAGGCTGAGTGTATGTAGGATCATCAAGCTCGTTATGACCATATCTGCGGTAGCAGATTAGATCGATAAAGACATCTTTACAAAAGCGTTGCCGGAACCCTGCTGCCAGACAAGCGACTTGGACAACAGCTTCTGGATCATCTGCATTGACATGAAAAACTGGTGCTTGAATAACTTTTGCAAGGTCAGAAGCATAAGGTGTAGAACGATATTCATCTGGATTTGTTGTAAATCCAATCTGGTTATTTACAATAATATGAATCGTTCCACCTGTTGAATATCCATCAATATCAGAAAACATTAATGTTTCGTAGACAATTCCTTGGCCAGCAAATGCAGCATCTCCATGTAGTAAGACAGGTACAACTTGGCGTCGTTCTTGATCTTGACTAGCATCTTGTTTCGCTCGCACCATACCTTGGACGATAGGATTAATAATTTCAAGATGGCTTGGGTTATAACAAAGAGATAAATGTAATTTGTTACCACTATTGGTGACATGGTCATGAGAATAACCAAGGTGATACTTGACGTCACCGGCACCCAACATATCAGCAGGAAAAAAGACGCCTTCAAACTCGGCTAACATTCTTGTATAAGGTTTACGAAGAAGATGTGTTAGGACATTAAGGCGGCCACGATGTGGCATACCTATAACGAGCTCTTTTGCTCCACCAATACTCACAACTTCAGTAATAGCATCTAGTAGGGGGACTAAGACCTCTGCACCTTCTAAACTAAACCGTTTTGCACCAACATATTTTTTATGGATAAATTGTTCAAAACTTTCTGCCTGGATAAGTCGCTTTAATAAGACTTGCTGCTGTTCTGCGTCAAGCCCAGGACGGTTATGACAAGGTTCCATTTGTTCTTGCAACCACTGTCGCTGTTCTTTATCACGAACACCGATAAACTCAACACCAATTGTATGACAATACGTATCACGTAGAGCAGAAATTAAATCATCTAATGTTGATTGGGGAGTCCCTCCAAAGGCACAAGACTCTAGCTCTTGTGCCAAGTCTGATTCTGTAAAACCAAATTCTGATAGATCTAATAAGGGGTGCTCTCGGGAGCTTGTTCCAAGTGGGTCTAGATTTGCAATCATATGCCCCAAATCTCTATATGTATGAATTAAATGAGAGACACTATTTGTTTGGTAATCATGGTCTACTGTTTTTTTGAATTCACGGGGTTGATTAGCAAAATCATATCCAGCAAAAATAGCTGCCCACGTTGCATCAACGCTGTTGGGGTCGTTCAAATACTGCTGATATAACGTATCGATTAATTCCGGACTTGTACGTGCAATTTCGTCAAACGGATTCATAAATTTCTTAACCCCTCAAATCGATCTTGAAATTCTTATTTTATTATCTTACTAGACTTCAAAAATGCAAAACTGTTTGTGTTACTATCCTTAACTTTAGCACTATTTTCTCGACCATCAACCATCCATAACCACAATGCTGTTAGTAGTAGGCCACCAGCTTCAAACACGGGCTCTCTTTCGTGCTGATGCGCTGGGGCAATTATTACACAGGCTATTGCTAATAGGCCATATAGCATCGCTATCCATCTTAATCGCTGTTGATTAAGATAATGGAATATCAACGTTCCCCACGCCAACCCAATAGGAAATAGATAAATCATAAACCAAATAAGGGCGTCAGGATCATTCAATTGTAATAAAGCAAACACCAATAATATGACGCTGCCTATAATACGTAACCTCATCTTTAGCGCTAAAGATCTATCTACTGTTAATATCGACGATCTTGTCAATAAATTTTAGCTTATTTTGTTTGAAGAATTTTATGCCACCTGATCGCGTTTGGCCATCTCTCCATCAAGAACTAAAAGAGCTGCTTTATCATCACCTGCTAGCTTTGCACGATCTAAAACCGTACGTGCGCTGCGTTCTTCTTCAACTTGTTCTTGGATAAACCATTGCATCATGACTTCAGTGGCATGATCTTGGTGCTTCACCGCCAATTCGTACAAATCATTAATCTGCTCTGTATTATCTTGCTCTGCTTGCAATGCTACTTCTAAGGCTTCAATGGCAGAGTTAAAACTTGCCTGAGGGGCCTTTATTTCTCGCAACTCAATTGAAGCATCTTGGTCTGCCATAAATTCTAAGAGTCGACGGGCATGTAACAATTCTTCTTGAGCTTGCTGTTGCATCCATTTTGAAAAACCTGTTAAGGCATAAACATCAAAATAGATCGCAATCGATAAATACATATACGCCGAATAGAGTTCATTATTAATTTGGTCATTAAGCGCTTTTTGGACACTGTCAGGAATCATATTACGGTGAATCTCCTTCAAAAAAAGTACTAAGAACTATCATACCAAGATAAACAGATATTGTAAGGGTTGTATCATTTATCTATAACTTGTACGGTGACATGGAGAGTTTTTTAGCATTTTTTATAGGCTTATAAAGGTCAAAATGTCTAACGAAGCACTACAAATCTCACCAACGCTCCCTGGTCGTATTCACCGTGCAGGGTTTTGCTGGATTAATGTTGGCGGTGTCATCTACGAACATGATCGTGTCATCTATACTGGAGGTATTAGTAGTGTTTGGTGGCGGAAACGTCGTCACTACTTTGACCTGACAGATGCCTTAGAGATTATTAAAGTTCATCAACCTGATGTATTTATCTTAGGTATCGGCTGGATGGGTATGCTTCGTGTTTCAGAGCACACGATTGCACAAGCACTTGCTAAAAATAATATTATGTTTTGGGCGCTACGAACTCCAGATGCTGTTCTAAAATATCAAACGTTTTTTGCCAAAGGTTATAATTGTGTCGCGGCACTTCATATGACATGCTAGAAACCTCATTAGATTTCACAAATTTCATACTAAATCCTAGATACTTATGTTTGCTAGATGCCTTTGGCTAATATCCGCTGGCCATAGCCATAAAGACATTTGATAACGTATGAACAATAATAGCTGGCAAAATCGAACCTGATAGATTCGTTAGCCAACCAAACCAAAGACTTGGGAAAAAAACTGTTAAGCGTTCTAAGCGCCCTGTCGTTAGATGTAGCAATGTAAAAGCGATAGATGTAACCAGATTCCCTTTTGTACAAATAATGCCAAAAAAAGACCAGGACTTTTGTTCGCTTAAACGTTCCGCTCGTGGCTGCAGCCAACCACGGAAAAATAATTCTTCAGGGATGGCAGCAAATAATAGTTCTGCTAAAAAACGTTCCAAAAATGGCTGTGGTGTGCCTGGCCAAACGCCCCAAAGGAGATAACGTGTCACAAGAAAAAAAATGGTAAAGAAAAAAACACTACTGATCAACGTTATAAAAAGACTATATTTACTAGGTAGCAAAATACCGACATCGACTAGTCGTAGGTTTCGTACAAGAATAAAAGGTATATAAATAAAGAGTATTGGGGCTAGATAAGGTCGAATTTCTTGTAAAAAAAAGAGATGTTCTGCACAAAAAATCACTAGAAATAAAAAACCTATTAGTAACCACCACTTGCCCCAAGAGTCTACTATAGAATTCTGTATTTTTTGTATATTGTCCGTTTCAAATTTCATCTGCATATTTTAACGCACACTGTCTATTGTCCTATTGCAAATACACAATCATTACGTAAAATATGATTTCAGCCTACTTAAAATTCTTAGAGAATATTCTGTATTCTGGATAGGGTAATTGTAATTTTTTTACGACCCTAATTTGCCAAGGTAGCTCAGCTGGTAGAGCAGCTCACTCGTAATGAGCAGGTCGTGGGTTCAAATCCCATCCTTGGCTTTGTATTTAGCCCCTAAAGTTTATTCTTATGTTTGCTTAGGAGGTTGATGTAAATGGATATCCATTTGAGGATAGGGGATATTCAACCCTTCTTGATTAAAAATTTTATAGACCTTTTCATTAAAATCAAAAAATACACTCCAGTAATCATCTGATTGTACCCATGCACGCACAGTAAAATTGACAGAGCTGTCTGCTAATTCTGCAACAGCAATAAAAACCTCGGGATCTTTCAGAATCCTTACGTCTTCATCACATAATTTTTTAATAATCTCTTTTGCGTTATCGACATCATCACCATACCCAATACCTACGGTCCAATCTACACGACGTTGAGACTCCGTAGAATAATTAACCATTGAGCTCGTCGACAAATCGGAGTTTGGGATAATAATGGTTTTGTTGTCAAATGTTGTCAAGATTGTATTAAAAATTTGAATTTCTTTAACAACACCGATAAACCCTTGAGCTTCAATAGTATCTCCAGCTTTATACGGTTTAAAAACTTGGATCAAAACACCACCTGCAAAATTTTGCATTGTTCCCGAAAGAGCCATACCAACAGCTAATCCAGCAGCACCAAGAATAGCAACAAAAGAAGTAACTTCAACACCTATCATACTTAAAACGCTAGTGATTAATAATACTTTTAAAGCTGTGCTAGCAAGTGTCTTTAAAAATGGGCGTAGAGATGGATCTGTATTTCTTTTCTCCATCACTTTTACAAGAGTATTGACAATTATATTGATACCCCATTTACCAATCATCAACAGTAAAATCGCACCAATAACTTTAGGGCTATATGTTATGGCAATTTCAACAACTAAATTTAATATATTTTCTATATTCATAAGCTACTCGGATTTTATTTCTTAGTTATTTGTTTATTCATTCTCGATTGGCACTATTATCTCTACACAGGTACAGGTATAGTCTCTAAAAGTTGTTCGATGATACTTTCTTGCAAACGGCTTAATGTATCTGTGTTATCAGCAACAACAATACGATGGGAAAAAACAGCAACGACATGTTGATAGACATCTGCTGTTGACACATAATCACGTCCTTCTAGCCAGGCAGTAGCGCGTGCAACCTGTGCCAGTGCCAACCCTCCTCGTGGGCTAACTCCGGCAACAATATTAGCAGAACTTCGAGTCGCCTTTAATAACGCAGTAATATAGTTAGCTATATCTGTATGCAGTGAAATCTTTGAAATATCTTGTTGAATTTGGCTTAACTGTTGTTGATCAATTACAGGGTCTAATTCCATAACAGGACGACCATAACGACGCTTTCGTAATAACTCTGCTTCTGCTTCTGCTTCGGGGTATCCCAACTGGATGCGTAATAAAAAACGATCTAACTGGCTTTCTGGTAATGGAAATGTTCCCATCTGTTCAATAGGATTCTGTGTTGCTAAAACAACATACGGTGCAGGTAATGTATATGTTTTCCCATCAGCACTAACATTACCTTCTGCCATTGCTTCTAATAAAGCACTTTGTGTTTTAGGTGTTGCACGATTTAGCTCATCAACTAAAAGCATATTTGAAAAAATAGGCCCAGGCCGAAAAACAAATTCTTGTTGTTTGGGATCATAGACAGATACTCCGACCAAATCTGCAGGAAGTAAATCTGATGTCATCTGTATACGGCGAAACGGAAGACTAAAAACCCGTGAAATAGCTAGGGCTAACGTTGTTTTACCGATACCTGGAACATCTTCAATCAATAAATGTCCACCAGACAAGACAGTTAAAATGGCCTGCCGTACAGATTTAGGATTACCAAGATAGACGGATCGTATTTGCTGTTCACAGGTGACGATTAGGTCTTGATAGTTATGCATTGGGCCTCCAAGCTAATTCAAAAATCAGCACGTAAAGAAATATACATATTAGAAGCATCTCGAAGTTGCCCCAAACTAGCTTGTTTGCCTCCATAAATTTGGGCACCGACGTTTAGTAATAAGCTATCTAATAGACGAAATGTAGCCTTAGGTTCAATATAATAACCAAAATCATCTAAAGCGGTTAAATACGTTGCTGACAAACTATGTTGTGCATCACCAAAACGATAGATTAAGGTAAGAAATGCGAGACGTTGTTCGATAGTAAAAAAAGGATTACCAAGGGGAGAAGGCGTCCGAAATACTGAATTATCTCCTCCTTGTATAACCTCTTCATCAAAAACACCTAACTCAAATTGAAGACTAGCACTCAAAAAACCTTTTAAACGTGCTGCAAGATGTACTCGAGAATTTGCAATACTAGGCTTGGTACCATCGAGATCATCTTGAGACAGTAAAAAAGCCGATTCAATGCCTAAGCTATACCCCTCTAATAATGGTATTGAGGCTTCAGCTGTAAAAACTGACCAGCGACTATACTCAATAGAAGCTGAAGAAGAGCTAATTGCCCCAAGTTGACTATAAAGATTCGCGTAGCCAAATGCTAAATCTATTGCATCTAAAGAAAGATAGACACGTGCAGCACCTTGGATATTCGCTACACGCGTATTAGGCGTATTGCGAGGCAACTCAAAAAGTCGAATATTACTTGCATTTGGATCCTTGGGATCAGATGCTACAAAAATATCTGTTTGATTTCCAAGCCAGATACTATCTGCAGGTAAAGTTGATGCAGTAAATAGTGGTAATAGATATAGCTCAACGGCAACAATATCACCTTGCCAATCGGCACGAAAACTCCAGAGTCCTATTTTACGTTCTGACCAGGGCTTTGTTGTATCTATTAATTGTTGAGGGTTTAAATAGTCAATAACACCATACTCTCCTATTGACCCCCAGGAAAACAGTTGTTTACCTAAAGTTAATGTAAAATTACCAGGATAGGCTCGAACCCATAGTTCACGTAAATTAGGCACAACCTTAAAGGATTGCTCCCTGCCATAACGGACGTCTAGCTCACCTGAAATAAGCCCCTCAAACATATCATTGGGTGTAATATACAAATTAATTCGTGCGTCTGGAAATGAGGCACTAGCTATATACGTATCACGCCCATCAAAATAGGCTCGAAGTTCTGGAGCGACAAAGCCTGTTAGCGTATAAAATTGTGAGGCTTGTGCTTGCGTAACAAACATAAACAGGAGACAACAACATTTTATAACGAAAATATAAGTTGTTTGACTCCAGCCACGCATCAGTATTTTTTTGTAAATGTTATTTTACTTTTTGTAAATGTCTTGTTGTAAAAATACGTTCAGGAATCTTCTGATTAATTTCTAGATTGGTTAGCTCTAAACGTGTTATATGGTTACGCTGAACCGTTTTCATTTCAATACCTGTTGGAATGGTATAACCGGCAATGGTTTTTGTTTGCGTATATGTTTTTTCTTTGATCAAATCACCATTCTGATCATATAGGTCTTCACGTAAAAGACGAAAATCAGAAACGCGTATATAGGCTACTATTTTACGATACAGTGCATTTTTGTTAGGTTCTGCTAACTCAAATTCGAGGATATAGACATTTTCTCCAGATAGTGTATCCTGGCGCAGTATTTTTTTGTTATAGTTGCTAAGTTTATGCTGTGCCATATCTGCGTATGCAAAATCAGAACCAAGAAAACTGCGTTTTTCATTTGTTGCGCCAATACGTTCTAACTTTTTGAAAGCGGGCAAATAGAGCCACATTTTTTCTGTTTTTCCTGTTGCAAGGCGTAAAAAACCAATACCTCGCATATTGGCTGGCGCTTGAAACCAAACAAGCTGTTTCTCATTACCAACACGACGAATCTGTAGCGTTCTTTCTGTCGATTTATTATTCTGATCAACGAGAGCCATTTTCATCGTTGCTTGCATTGTATCTGGCCCTTTCTCGGCATATGCAGCAGCTAAGATTTGCTCAAGATTAGCTTCTTGAGCTTGGCCTAAAGACACAAAAAAAGTCATTAAAAAACAACTTGTTAATACCATTTTCTTCATCATTCAAGAAACTCCTTTTTGACTTAAAGACTTCAGGGCTGGTATCACGATCAGTGCACCAAATGCGGCTGTTGCCATTGCTAACATAGAGAGTATACCCAATTGTTGGATTGGCTGAAATTGACTCAATCCTAAAACGCCTAAACCACATCCAACAGCAGCTGCATTTAATAGAATAGGTCGCCCCACTTCACTGATTGTTCGATGACTACGATCACCAAAAGGAATATCTTCATGAATGGCCCAGCGAGACAAAACATGGATACCATAGTCCACCCCGACACCAATAACAATCGCCGATACTAGCGCTGAGGCAATGGTAAGAGGCACTCCCACTATCCCCATGATACCGAAGACACCTAAAACAGATACAAAAAGAGGAGACATCCCTTCTAACCCTGCACTCAAACGTTTAAAGGTAATTAAACAAATGATAAAAACAAGGGCTAAACTAAAAAAGATACTACGCAATGTACTATGAACTACCATTTTATTTAGCTCTGACAAAAATAGTGCTTTACCTGTTACAACAACATTTAACCCATCTAAATGCGTTGCGACCTGTTGCTGTATGGTCGCAATGACGACTTCTAATGCTTGAGGATCTAAATTCGGCATACGTACTGTCAAACGAAAAGATTGCTCATCTGTAGCAACAAAACGTTGATACTGTTCTGGAGCTGCAGAGAGACTATACAAAAATAGTGCTTGAGCAACCTGAAAATCATCATCTGGGATTTCACGGACTCCTGTAAAGCCTTCTTGAATCCGTAAAATAACGTTAGCGATACTATCAACTGATCCTACTTCAGGTAATGCTTGAACGGCTTGTGAAAATGTAACGACTTTTTGTAAAACGTCTGCACGTTTGACATCCTCTTTAATCAAAATCTCTAACGGTGTACTACCTCGAAAAGCAGCATCTATTACCTCAGAGTCATAGCGCACAGGGTTATCTACTGTAAAAAAATGTTCTACACGTGTTTCGCGTTTTAGTTGTGGAACACCGACAACGGCGAGTCCACCAAGTATGATCACTAACGTAGTAATAACTATTAATGGTGCCCGTTGGGGTAAAAAGGCAAGCCATTTAAATAAGGACTCACCACGTGCTTTTTGATTGAGCAATTTTTTGGGTACAGGTAGTAATGAAAGGATGGCTGGTAAAACAAAATTGGTAAGTAACCACGCCCAAAGAACACCTAGAGCGACAACCCAACCAAGGGTACCGATCGGCGGAATTGGTGATAGAACTAAGCTTAAAAACCCTATTGCCGTTGTTAATGCTGCGATACAGACAGGTACCGTTAATTCGCAGATGACACAACGGACAGCGTCTTCTCGTGAATGTCCTTCTCGTAAACGTAGATAGAAAATACTTAAGATATGGATCGCACCAGCACAAGCTATCGCAAGAATTAATACCGGAAAGGTATTATTAATGGCTGTCATTGGAATACCAAGAGCCCCCATTAAACCAGCTCCTGGCAAAATGCTAAAGCTAACGATTATGACCGTAAGCAAAACAGCGGCTATCGTTCGAAACATCCACCCCAGGAATATAGCTAAAATAAGCATAACAAAGGGCATCATCACTGACATATCTTGACGAATAGCTGCTGCTGTTGCCGCCCGAATGGCTGGCATACCTGTTATATGGACTTGGTAAGGTCCTAAATTTTCTGCAGCCTGTTTTATAGCTTCAAGGATTTTGCTGTCAGCCTGGCCCTTTTTAGGGTCTAGATATAAAGCTGTACTTTTTCCATCTAGTGCAACAAAGGCACGTTTTATATCTGAATTAGCATTTATATCTTTTTCAATACGTGTTACATCTGTTACAGATGTAGGTGCTTGTTCTAAAATGGGGTATGGCTGCAGGCTACCTTCAGCGTCTCGTTCAAAACGATTTAATGTTGCCAAACCTTGTACACGGTTAATAACACGTTTTGTTTGCAGACGTTGTGTAAACTCGAGTACACGTTTCAGAAAATCTTGCTTAAAGATATGACCTGTTGGATTAGAAACCGTAACAATTAATGTTTCGGAAGGGCCGAAAGACTGATCTAGTTCTGTCATTGCCTTCCGTATCGGATGAGAAGACGGGATGACTTGCGTTAGGTCATCAAGAACACGAATTTTTGTTGCCCCAACACCAAGTGCTAAGCTACTCACTAACGCGCATAAAATGAGCTGTTTTGGTCTGGCCAGGACAACTTCAGCGATACGATGTGTCATGCGAGAAGGCAAGGTTTAACCTTCGAAACCTTACTTATTCATACTATTAAGAAATTCTTCATTGTCGGCCGTGCCTTTGATTTTATCAATCACAAACTCCATCGCCTCAATGGTTCCCATCTGGCTAATTACTTTACGTAAAATCCACATACGGTTTAGTGTCTCTGCATCATGAAGTAATTCTTCTTTACGTGTACCACTTTTTGTAATATCAAATGCAGGAAAAATTCGTCGGTCTGCTAAACGGCGATCAAGATGGATCTCCATATTGCCAGTTCCTTTAAACTCTTCAAAGATAACTTCGTCCATACGGCTACCAGTATCAATTAATGCGGTACCAATAATCGTTAGGCTGCCTCCAGCCTCAATATTACGTGCAGCCCCAAAAAAGCGCTTAGGCTTATGTAACGCATTTGAATCAAGTCCGCCAGATAAGACCTTACCACTTGAAGGCACTACTGTATTGTATGCCCGAGCAAGACGTGTAACAGAATCAAGTAGGACAACAACGTCTTTACCATGTTCAACAAGTCTTTTGGCTTTTTCAATTACCATTTCAGCTACCTGCGTATGGCGTTGGGCAGGTTCATCAAAGGTGCTTGAGACAACCTCTCCTTTGACATTACGTTGCATATCGGTAACTTCTTCTGGCCGTTCATCAATTAGTAACACAAATAGATGTACCTCAGGATCATTTTGCGCGATTGCTTTTGCAATACTCTGCATCAATACAGTTTTTCCTGTTCTTGGTGGCGCAACAATAAGAGCCCGCTGCCCTTTACCGATTGGAGCAAAAAGTTCTAAAACGCGTGAAGATAATTCTTCCGCATTCCATTCCATTTTTAAACGACTATCTGGATAAATTGGTGTCAGATTATCAAAAAGAATTTTTTCTTTATTGTGCTCTGGTAGATCGTTATTAATACTTTCAACCTTTAGTAAGGCAAAATAACGTTCTCCACTCTTTGGTGGCCGAATCAGACCACGAATAGAATCTCCTTTGCGCAAAATAAAACGACGTATTTGGCTAGGACTAACATAAATATCATCTGGGCCAGGTAAATAGTTATAATCGGCACTACGTAAAAAGCCATAACCATCTGGTAGTACTTCTAATGTCCCCTCGGCTCGTACAGCACCTTCGTTACGCATATGCGTCGTTAAGATACCGTAAATAAGTTCTTGTCGTGTTAACCCACCAACATTTTCGACTTCGAGCTCTCGTCCCATTTCGACGAGTTCTTTGATACTTTTTCTTTTTGTTTCAACAAGACTGAGGATCTCAGACTCATCGGGCATCTCAAAGTTTTCTTCTTCGATTTCGATTTCTTGCTGGCGGCGATAGCCGCGATGATTACGACGGTTACGGTTATTACGTGAAGATTGGTTACGGGGCATAAAAGAGACTCTCCCAGATTATTTGTTGTCAGAAGACAGTAAGAAATTGACGCTGAAACATTTACGTGCGCAAAATCCCGCTTTTGTGAATTATGGATTTATTGAGAATGGTTTAGAATTTTTAGCTGCTTCGTTGTCTAACAATGTCTAGCTGTTTGTTATATTTCAGCTTTGACTTCTTGGTCAGCTATTTAAGTTAATCAAACCAAGTTTAGAATTATTTGTCAAATCCTAAGGTTCTTGTTTGTCTGTATACTGATCTCGTTCTAAATTAAGAAGGCGTTGTTTTAAGGTATCAATTTCAGTCACCATCTGTTCCATCAGTAATGCTGAAGGATCCGGCAAGTTACCATGATCAAGGGTTTCGTCATCGTCTTGCAACCCACGCCGCTGTACAATACGTCCGGGGATTCCGACAACGGTACAGTGATTTGGAACATCTGTAACAACAACGCTACCAGCCCCAATCCGGGTATGATGCCCAATTGATACTGGCCCCAAAATATTGGCTCCTGCCCCAAGCACAACATGATTTTCTATGGTTGGATGACGTTTTGTTTTTTCCTGACTTGTACCACCAAGCGTCACCCCATGGTAAAGGGTAACATCAGAGCCAACTTCAGCTGTCTCTCCAATAACAATACCCATACCATGATCAATAAATACACGTTGCCCAATTTGTGCCCCAGGATGAATTTCGATACCTGTTAGTAGTCGCGTCAGATGCGCTAGGACTCTTGATAACAACTTAAACCCACGCTGCCATAGATAATGATTAAAACGATGCATCACCAAAGCATGGACGCCTGGATATGTTAGGACGACCTCAAGCCAAGAACGTGCTGCGGGGTCGCGTTCAAAAACAATGGCAATATCTTTTTTGATGTTATCAAGTATGGTCATTCGCCTACACTAAGATACAGAAGGTTGATCTTTATTATTGTAACGAGATTTTATTTCTGTGTAGCTTCTTTCTTTTCAGGTCTTGTGATACAATTGCGATTATGCCACGAGAATCCCTTCGTAACAAACAGCAGCGTGCTCAAACCGTCTGTCAGGCGCTAGAACAGGCCTACCCGCATTCTAAGTGTGCCCTTCTTTATGAGACGCCCTTTCAATTGCTTGTCGCAACGGTTCTGTCAGCTCAAACAACTGACTTAGCTGTCAATCGTATCACGCCCGGTCTTTTTACAGCCTTCCCAACACCACACGCCATGGCTCAGGCCCCTGAAGGCGAGTTAGAACAGTTAATTAATTCGATTGGTCTTTGGCGTAATAAAGCAAAATTTTTACGCGGTTTAAGTGCTATGTTGGTTCAAGATTACGATGGCAAGCTGCCTCAAACAGTTGTTGAGCTTAAACGCCTACCAGGCGTTGCCAAAAAAACTGCAACCGCTGTTTTGGGCTCCGCTTTTGGCCTAGCTGTGGGGATTACGGTAGATACTCATATGCTCCGTATTCATCGCCTACTTAACCTTAGCCAGGCAACAACTGCAGATAAAATGTCAACAGAGCTCGAACGTCTGATTGATCCATCTTATTGGACAAGCTACACCCATCGTATTATTGATCATGGTCGTCTGGTCTGCGTTGCTCGTAAACCACGTTGTGGTGTTTGCCCCCTGACAGCAGTCTGCCCTAGTGCCTATCAAGCAGATCATGGGTATCAACCGATCAACGATACTCAAGAACCTGCTAGCGCAAAGGGGTTGAGTTGGTTGGCCTAACGAGTTATCGTACGTTGACCACAATCATAAAGTAGAAAATTTGTTTTATAATTATTTTTAAATATTTTTAAATCATTGAATGGTCATAGATTAAATATTTCGCCAGTGAATATAAAACCTTCTACATAAATTCCAATTCATACAATAACTTTTGTACCTTTTTATCTATGTTTAACCTTTTACAATCAAACTTCTTGGGGGCCTCTTTGTTACTAAATAAAGAGCAAGAGCAGGCGATTCCCAAATGCTCTCGATTTTTACTCTACGAATATTTGTATGTATGTCTTATTTTGTTTGCCATACTACAGATGTTTTCTCTTCCCTATGGTTTTTTAGTTTCTCATCGTGCGTGGATCGATAGTCACGGTTTAGCATTAGCACAATCTTTAGATGCTGCTTGGCCTTTTTTGCTTTCTAATGGGTCCCCGGAAAATGGTTTATATAATCGGTGGCCATCGGGAGGTTTTTGGGTTATTAAGTGGATGCAGTCACTGGTTGAGCATAGTGAACTGGCAAAGTACGAAATTGCAAAAATGACAATGCGGCTTTTTGCATCTCTTGCTTTAACCAATCTGTATCTTGCACTACGGTTTCTTAAGGGAAGATCTCTTATTGCCCTATCAGCTATTCTTACCATTGCTTCAAGTTATACCTTTTTGTATTACAACGATATGGTCTTTAGTGATGTTCCCACTTTATTTTCTTGTTCTTTATTCGTATTGGGAGCTGCTTTATTTATTGCTCAACAGCGTATAGTTACCTACGCCCTTTTATGCTCTGTCTCGTTTATCTTTGGTTGGCAGCACCTATTTCCTGTCGCTATTTTTTCACTGTATGTAGTGTTTGCATCGAACAAACAAAACACCACTATCTTCAAAGCCGTATCTCTCATACTACTTATAGGTACAGCTTTTTTATTGTTCACCGGTGCTGGTTTACTTAGTGAATATCTGTTTACAAATGGGAGTATCCCTAGCCTTGAAAGTCTGTCACATAAGATAGGAGCTAATAAAGAGTTTAATCTTAAAGTTGCCAAGATGATAAGCTGGCCGACTTATACGTTTTGGCAGACGCTTTATTTTATACAGACTATTTTTCCAACTGGTCATACGTATCTTTTTATTTTTTTCAGTATCTTATTTACGCTATTATTCATTACAGCAATACGACATCTTAAAAAAGAATCTTTTGTACTTCCCGTATTGATCTCTTTGTTTGTTGGTGGCCTCTTATTTGCTGTTATCTTTCGTCGCTTTCTTGCTCTTCATGAATTTCAGATGCTTCATTTTATTCCTTTGGCTGTTCTTTTATGCTTTTTCGCATTTCAACAACTTCAAAAATATTCTCTGTTATGTTACGCCCTAGCACTCTATTCTATGGCCATGTTCGTCCATCAAACCTACACGTATTCGCAAAAAAAATCTGCCATCTCCCAACAGCTTGCAACTATTGAAACATTTGACGATATCCAGAGGATCAAAAAACTTGTTCCTTTAAATACCGTTACCTTCGATCAATCGATTAGCCAGCAACATCTATGCGGTGCAGGTCATTGTGCAAATTATTTTTTTCCCAATTGGCAAGCTAATGCCAACAATCATGACTCGAATAAGGTTAAACTCGTCTATTCGCCAGAGACGCAACGTAATCATCTTGTTCTTGAAGCCTTACTGCCTAACGCCAATACGCTACCCTTGCCAAAAGAACATCCTGTTTATATTTCTACCGTAGGCGGTTCATCTGCTCTTATCCTTGAGTTTCCTTTTGTTTATAACCTGATTGCATCTATGAAAAAATATGTATCTTATGCAATAGCTTATAAAAAGACTGCGTTAGCTATGGTGAAGGCTCAAGGCCTACCTTGGGACCATGATTTAAATTTTATGATCCCTCCTAAGACACAAATTTTAATCACGTTTGACAAGCTTAAACAAGCTAGAGGTGTCGAGTTATCAATAAGTAATAACGATTATTATTTATTAGAATTTAGACTTGGTGACACCATCGTTTTTGACCACATCGTAAAACCAGAGCGCGTTATAGGAGATCTGACGATCAGACAGATTATGTTTGACACGTCTTTAGAATTTGATCATGTTCGTATTTTGCCAGCTGGGGGAGACCAACGATTTAGCATTGGCCATTTTATCTTTTTGTCATCCCCAAGATGAAAAAAGAATTTTATAGATTTAGAAGTATCAATAGGTTGATCGGAGAATCTAAAGAATTAGAAAATCAAAGTATCTATTTTGCAGAACCAGATGAATTAAACGATCCTATGGAAGGCTTTCGAGATATTTACTGGAAAGGTGATTTTATAGTCTGGAGAAATCTGTTTCGACATTATCTATTGTGCCTTGAGAGGTTTTGTAATTTGTTG